>NW_027124313.1:2621-4245 GCF_001457755.1 Trypanosoma equiperdum | reverse complement strand
TTTTTTTTTTTCCCCTCCCCCCCGCATCCCTCTCCTCATTTCGTGGCCGTTGCGACCAGTGTTGGTGTCGTGGTAATCCATAAAATTTTCATTTGGCTTAGTGTTCCCCTGTCTACTCACCATGTCACCATGCACTGAAAACATACGGTTCGTGACTTTATGATTAAAGCGGTGTTTCAACAGTGCCATTTGGTGCATCGTTTGATTTCGTGCATTGCTTTCATTAGGTTGCATCTTTGTTACTCCTAATTACTGTTTTATACAATGTTTTCCCCTTGTTTATATATTTGTACGTATTTGTACGTATAAAAAAAATGAATGTGGATGTGTTGTGGTTATTGCATTTCAGGCTTAGTGTGTCGTTGAAACTAGTAGTAAAGGTATGGGCGCAAGATTGCGTCACTCCTACATTTTGGCATCAGTAATTACTGCCGTTGCATTTGCTGCGGCTGAGAAAGGCCAGCGCCCTGCTCTCAAGAGATTTAATAAAGAAGGAGCTAGGGCATTATGCATCATGTATGGCCTTGCGGGATCCATGCAAAGTGTTGCGGATGGTATTTTAAATACCACAGCACAGAAGATTAAGTTTATTCAGAACACATCCTCTGCTTTGAACAGGACACGGCAGAAGGTTGGTAAGTTAGTTGACTCCATAAAAGCAAAGAACGCAACGGTGGGGGATGCGATAAAGAGGCATCTCGATGCGGTGTTGAACGCCAGCGCAAAAGCTGATGAAGAAGTGAAGAAGCAACATGAAATTATTACAAACGCCTCCAGCAAAGCCGTGGAACACGCAAAAAAGGCAGTGGGGGATTCTGAGAGCAAAGGAATGAATAAGGTACTGACGATATACTGCAATACAACAATTACTGGTGCAAAGGAAGGTAAGAAGAGTCATAATGTGAATAATAACTGCGACGATGGCATTGCTGCGGCTGCTGGAGCCGGTGCCTTCAGAATTGATTGTAAGAGTATTGGAGGTTCTGATAATGTGACTGCTGCTAACGTCACATATGAGGCCATGTCGAATGCAATAAACGCTTGGGATGGTGCAAAACCGGGGCTTGCAGCTGTTAAACATACGAGCAAGCAATGGAATGCGAGTTGCATAAGTCACGGATATGCTTCAGAGGGTCCGTGTACGGTGCCTGAGGAGGAATGGACGGGAGATTATAATTCTTCCCTACATGAACTTAAGAAGTTGGAGGAGGCAACAAAAAGTGTTCATAACGCTGCTGAGGAGTTGAAAAAGCACAAGAATGCGTTGAAGGAATTGGTGCGATCCTCTACCCCGACTGGAAAGCACCATGAGAAGAAGTCATTGAAATCGTCTATAGACGGAATAATATCGAAGGACATTGTCACGTGCATAATTGTGGTGACTGCTTCGTTACTCTTTTTGGTTCTCGGTTTCTTGCTATTTCGCTGCATAAAGAACAGCTTGAAGGTGCAGAGTGCTTACGCTCCCGTTTCCGCAGTCGCTGAGGAAGAAGAGGATTGTTAGCGTTTCTCCATTTTTTTTTCTTGTTTTTGATATTCAATTCGGTTTCGCTGATTCACGAACACCGCCTCTTCCTCCTTCCCGTTTCCTCGCCTTTATCAATACTGAAAAGGAAAAGATGCA
>NW_027124313.1:0-2611 GCF_001457755.1 Trypanosoma equiperdum | reverse complement strand
TTTTTTTTTTTCCCCCTCCTCAGTGCACTTCCAGTCCAAACGCAGCAACATGTTGAAGTAATGTAAAGAGTGTTATTGAGCGAATACGACGCTTTTATCCAGCGGTTATTTGAATTCATTTATTGTTGTTATCGTCATTATTGGCACTGCTGTTTGCTTTAGCTCCGTAACTTCTCTGTAGGCAACTTGCTGGGATTGAAAATTATTTTGTCCCACCTGTCCATTTTTGTTTTCTTTGCATACACACAGGAATCAAAATAGACACAATAGCTACAGTATCGGATATTGTCTTCTTGCGTCTGCAGTGGGGAGCACTCTTTTTTTTTTTTTTTAAAGAAAAAAATTCGGCAAGAGTGAAGTGATTTTACACTCCTCGTTTGTAATATATTCGTATATCAGTTCATATTTTCATATATTCATATATGCATATGTATTTCATGCGTGTGAAGATGTCGCTTCAACTCCTGGTGCCGCTTTGGTTCACTTTGGTATCATTTGCCTCTGCCGAGAACCAGCAACCAGCAGACGGACACTTCGATGCGAATAGTGCGAAAATATTATGCAGTTTGTACACTCTTGCGAATACAGTGGGGGAGGGTGAAAAAAATATCGTAAATCATACGAAACACAAGATTACGTACATCGATAACGCAACTGATTTAATAAAGAAGGAGCGCGAGGGACTTGAGAAACTGTCAGACGGGAAGGGATCAAAAGACCTGGCGGCGGTAGAAAAAGCAAAGAAAGAACTTGACGAGGCGCTAGCGGTTGTCGGCAGCGCCAAGACGGAAGTTGAGAAGCAACTTGGGGTTATTCAAAGTGGCATATCAAAAGTCAAGGAGCCCGCCAGGAAGGCAGTGGGAGAATCGGAAGACACCGGCATTAGAAAAGTGTTGAGGAGTTATTGCCAGACCATATCCAAAAAACCCAGTAACGCGCATAGTGACAACGAAAACAACAACTGCCGGGGTGTGTCTACAAAATCTGTGGGTGAAGGCATTTATGAAATCGAGTGCAGAGGCCAACCGAAAGGTTTGGATCATCTCGGAATGGGAGCTGCCATGGAAAAGTGGAATGATGTTAAACCAAAGCCTTCGAGTCCCACCCACCGTAATGAATACGCCGAGACCGCGTGTCGAATGGACGGATACTTCACATCAACTGCATGCACCGTTGATGAGAGCGGATGGATTGAGCATTACAAAAAAGCGATTGATGCAATGAAACCTGTCGTGGATGCCTGTCAGGCGGTGCAGAATGCCGTTGACCGAGTGAAGGATCAGGTGCAACATGTGGATGCCGCGCTGAAACCCGTCGCTGGTCCCGGTAAGGACTTTAAAGTGGAACAAGTGGGTGAGGATTATGATGCGGAAAAAGAGGACGGAGTTATTGAGGATGATGATAAACTTTCCGAAGGAGGAACCTCCGAGTTGTCCAGCGGCACACGTATTGCCATTTACGTGGTGTGCGCCGTCGTTCCCCTTTTCCTCATTATTGTCGCTGTCACAATTTTTTTCTTGCGGAAGCGGCGGCCGGGAACAAAAGAAGATGTGGCCGCAGGGGAGACCAATGGGAAACAGGCACCAAGTTACCTGAGGGAGTGAAAAACAACAACAACACAACACAACACAACATGTGGAAAGGAAAATAATCCCTCCCCCCCCTCCATGCAAGAAAAAGGTGAAAGCATGTTGCACCGCCAATGAAACCGATATTCCGACATCAACTATATTCGTATCCGCGTCGGGGTCGCCAGCCGCTTCAAACCGGTAGACGGACCTGACATGATTAACTTTTTTCACTCTCTTTGTTGCTTTTTTCTCCCCCCCTTCCGTCTCCCTTCCGTCAATCGGAATACAGTTGCTATTATTTTTTAATCTTTTTTTTTGTTTTGCACTTTTCTTCCTTTTCCTTTCCCAGTATGTAAGCCGTGTGCTATTAATGGGTGAGTGTAAGGGAAGGGGGAATATTGGGAATGCTTGATTTGTGGACTTTCTAAGAAGCCGATTGGTACAAAGTAAAAAGCTACAACAAAAAACGGAAAACAAACGAAAAAGACAAACACACAACAGAGGGAGGTCCGAGTCGGTCTTGCCTTCGGATGCGTGCGAGTGTATCGACACCAACGGCAATAATAACGCTAATATTACGGTTTCCCCGCCACGAGTTGTGTGTGTGTGTGTGTGTGTTTGTGTACGTGTGGGGTTGTCTCATACTTTCGCTGCGTTGCTTAACTCGTTCTTGCATTAATATATATATGTTTATTTGACGCCTTGTACTGTTCCCCGTCACATAACTTGCTGTTGATCCATAGACCGGGATTATGGTTGCGGGTTAAATGTGTTTTTTCACTGCCTTTTCAACAACCTGCTTTGTGCGTTTGTCATCGGTTAGTAGTGCAAGAGTCACCACCACGTCACATCACAATACATTTGTAGGTGGGAATCCCGCACGTACATTTAAAAAAAAACGCAGATATACGCCGGCGTGTTTTTCGGCGGATGGATGGATACTCAGCTGTGTGATTGATTGCTGCCTTTTCGTTGAAACAGTGAAGTGGTGCGTTATCACAGGCGAATCGGCGACGGTTGTTGAGTGTGTCTGCCGTTAT
>NW_027124312.1:1034-2966 GCF_001457755.1 Trypanosoma equiperdum | reverse complement strand
AACAATATAATATTATATAAAAGAGGGTTTTTTAAATAGCACTATTTATGGATTACCTTTCGAAGCAAAAAAAATGAAAATAGGGCAACTGCTTAAATTACAAAACATACGAACAGATTGGTAAGGGTTTATGAGATGCAGAGAAAGAGACTGGCAATAAATCCAAGTGCATGCTGCTGTAAAGGCAAAACATTAACGGCATTCCAAGGTCGAGTGCTTCATATTAGGCTCGAGAGCGATCTTCGCTTGGTAGCGAGAGTAAATCTGTATCAAAAGGCAATTGAGTTGTAGAAGGGTCTTAGCTAACCAAATGGTAAGAGAAAGCAACACAAAGACAACCAGTGTTTGAAGGAAACTAAGTCAAGATCTTGCATATTTCAGAAATAAAGGCCCTATATTACTACTTAATCGGCGTATAACGTAAAAACGTTGACGCAAATGCATCAGAACTAGAAACCACAACATTTGAGTTTTAAGAATTAAAAAGGTGTACGTTCTTTAAGATTCGAACAAGTGGACTAATAAAAACATAAAGGCAATAAGTGTAGATATAAAGCGGCGTGTATTTGATTTAAACCCACATTTTCCACGGATTGACTGCATGTGCTTTCCAACAGGACGCCAGGGACATAAATGAAAACACCACAGTTTGAAACAAATGTCAGATAATATTGCGAGCAGCGCGGCAAAAACAAGCAAAAGCACAGTATGAAAAGAAACTGCGGAGGCGGCGCACCTGAAACACAAGAATAACCAAACTGAAATCTATGCGGTGGATTTTATCTTTAAAAGGTGGAACACTGTCGTGACTTAACGTGTGAAAAGAAGTTAACATGCCTGTTTTGTAAGAACTTAAAAGACTCGCACAATCGACAAGAACAGAACCAAGCAGACGCAGCATTCGAAACACCCTTTAACTTTACAAAGGTCACACTAACAAAGACCTATATTTTCCAAACCACAGACAGGTTTATACGTGAAAGACAGAGACAACCAAAAGGTAACAACTATAACACTAGCTCCCAAGCTAAACCAACGCAGCTAACGCATGTTTCCGTGTAGTGTACACTCCTAAAAGCAGAAGAGCATCTAAGAAAACACAATTTTGAAACTTAAGCACATAATAACACTACCAAGCAGTTAATGTTCCAGTAACAAGGCATCAATAACTCAGACCAGATAAGAAATTTCATGTCCTCAAAACAGCGGAGGAAAACAACTGAACACAAAACTGCACGTCTTACAGATCCAGTAATATTAAAAAGTAACAAAGTTTACTTAGTACATAGGAAACGCAAACACAAACCAAGATTCCCACTATGCTTAAAGCGGAAGACCTCGCTTTAACTCTGTTGCTAACGGTATGCACACTCCAAGCGCAAGGCACTACAAGCGGAGCACTCATCAAAACCGCGTGGCAGCCGCTGGCAACATTATCCAAAAAACTGGCGAAGGTGCCACCAACCAGCTCCCATTTGCTCGAGCAGCTAGCGAACAAACTGCAGCAACTGCAATTGCAACAGGCGAAATCTGATGTCTATCTAGCGGCTGCCGCAGACAATGTGACAGCAGCGCAGTGGTATCCAATAAAATTTCCGCTGGCCGGCCAAATAAACACGCTGACAACACGCATCAGAACGGAATCCTCAAAAGCAGTTCACGCTGCATCAACAGCCGAATTTGTCCGCGGTGGCATAACGGAGTTTTTCTCAGTGGCAACAGGGGCCTACGCAACTACCAACGAAGGATGCATCGCTACTGGAACATCCGCCGGCTCTGGGAAAGGAACCGCTGTGGGCACAATAGCCGGGCTCAACCCAGATGCGCCAGATGTGGCCACAACCACGGCGGCAGCAGATGCAACCACCAACCTTGACTTCTACGATGCAGAAGGCATAGCGGGGCTGCAAACAACGACAGGAAAAACGGACG
>NW_027124312.1:0-1024 GCF_001457755.1 Trypanosoma equiperdum | reverse complement strand
GTGCCACCAACCAGCTCCCATTTGCTCGAGCAACTAGCGAGCAAACTACAGCAACTGCAATTGCATCAGGCAAAATCTGATGTCTATGTAGCGGCTGCAGCCGACAATGTGACAGCGAGCCAGTGGTATCCAATAAAATTTGCGCTGGCCGGCCAAATAAACACGCTGACTACACGCATCCGAACGGAAGCCTCAAAAGCAGTTCACGGTGCGGCGGCAGCGGAATTCGTTCGGGGCGGCATAACAGAGTTTTTCTCAGTGGCGACAGGAGCGTACGCAACTGCCAGCCAAGGCTGCATCGCAACTAGTACAACAGCCAGCTCGGGAGCAGAAACCGCTGTGGGCTCAATAGGCAGCCTAGGCCCAGATGCACCAGATGTTAGCGCATTAAAGGCGACTGCATCGGACGGGCATGACAACCTTGATTTCTACGACGCAGACGGACTGAAAGCGCTGACCACCCAAACGGGGATAGCGGACAGCAGCCTCACGGACGATGCAAAGTGCAACCTTTTCAAGGTAGGTGTGGGCGGCGTGCAAGAAGATAACAAGATAGCCACGACAATAAACTTTGCACTAGGTTTCCTGGGGAGGCATCCGACGGAAGGAACGGCAACGGCCCGTGACTGCACGAAACAGGCAAACCTAGGACAGGCGGTAGACACGAACCCACTGCTCCACTACAAAACGCTGCACACAGCCTTAATAGCACTAGCGCCGACGAAGACACTTACAATACCTAAATTTGATGCAACGCAGCTCGCGGACCTCAAATCCGACGCAAACTTCAGCAAAGCAGTGAAGACACATTTTCTGGGAATAAAACAGCACAAATAACAACGGAAGATCAAGGGAGCACAGCGAAGATAAATCAAATATACAAGGAAAGCCAAGGTGACTTCAATTCAGCATTTTGGGAAAAGCTAACAAAAGTTATTTCTTTTTGGAATTTTCTTCGTGCCTTCGTGGGAGTTTCCCCCCACTGGCGCGGCCATCAGCCATCACCGTAGAGCCCTGAGATGCT
>NW_027124871.1:0-2101 GCF_001457755.1 Trypanosoma equiperdum | reverse complement strand
TCTCTTGGATATTTGACTGTAGTTGATTGCATATTTCTACGGCCAAGGTAACGTGAGGTTGAGACTGACAAGCTGAGGAAGTGGTGATCAGAGGAGGGTGACAGATAAGTTTTGATGGTTTCCAATGATGCCTGTTACATTACGCATTACTGCAACAGTATTTCTCCTCTGCGGCATATGTGCGCTCGATGTGACTTGGGCGGAGGAGCTAGTATGGTGGAAATCGTATGTCACCAGCGGAGGAAAAAAAGTTGATGGTGAGGGTGCACGGTCGATATGTGTTATCAAAGCAATTGTTGACCTCGTTTCCGAAAGGGCGTTTTTCCTTGAGAGTGAGGCGTTGTCGCAGCTGAGTAAAGCGAAGACCGTACTCTCGAATGTAACAATTAGCGATAACATAAGAACATCTCTCACGAAGAAAAAACAGGAGGAGATACTTATGACCAGAGAGCTTGTTGAGGCCGTTAGAAAGCACATCGAGGCGGCTTATAAGCGAACTAAAGAGGCAGCTTTGGATGCTAGCAGACTTCTTTCGGATATACTTAAATGGCACTGCATCGATGTTGAAAAGATGAGAGGGTCTCCTTATAATTATAGCACTGGCGCTAACTGTGATCCTGACGCGTTTTCAAGGGAGCGGTTCCACTATTATCACGTGAATGATCGCAGGAACAACAGTATTCTGTGTGACTACAAGGTTATCCGCAGCGGAGATACTGTTGCATCGTTTGAAACGATGGGGAGGGCACTTGACAAGTGGAATTTTGTGAAGCCCAAACCCAACCTAACGCGTCTATCTGAATGTTGGAACGGTCAGTGGAGGGACGAAGCCACTGAAACGCTGGTGCCATGCATGCTGCGTGAATCTTGGCTAGAGGATTACAACGCATCAAGGTATTCTATGAGGAGGCTCTACGATTTAACCCACGTTGCTGTCAGAATCCGAAAATATGCAGAAATGCTCTCGCTGGGCGAAGGGACGTCGGCCGAGGGCGTCCATGAGGAGGATAAGGCCGCAAACGAACGTGCCGTAGAGGAAAGGTCGAAACATCAGGCAGCCGGTAGAGTTGTCAATGAGGCGAGAAATGTCTTCGAAGATGTTGAAAAGAGGTGGCTATTACTTAAAAGGGATGCGGAAGCCAGGAGCCGGGATGCCGATGCCGTGAGGGAAGCTGAGAGCAAACTGCGGGAAGTGACGACGAAAATCGAAGAATTGAGCAAGGCACTGGAGGAGGCGAAGGCTAACAAGGAGAAGCTTGAGGCGGCCGCCCTTCTGATGGCTGGGGAGAGCAGGAAAAAAATACAGGCAGAGAAGGATGCAAAGTCTAGGTTGAGGGAAGTCGAGAAAGAGGCAGAAATATCAAAGAAGGCACTGGAAGGAGCCGAAACAGAGATGATGAAGGCTGATGATGCGGCGATTATTGCACAGTGGGAGGCAGAGGACACCTTGCGATCGTGTGCAGACTTGAAAAAGGAGGTGTACCAGAGCCTCGCGAGAGTCAGCAAATACGACAAAGGTGATGAAGTGTTTGATGCCCATCAACGTGACAACCATAGAATCACGCGATTATTAGTGCGTTTCATTATCTTACTCTTGCTGCTCGGGTCGTTTCTCTTCTTTGTCATCCGTGGGCGGAGAGAAATGCAGTTGTATCACAACATCCACAACGACGGCCTTTTTAGCGAGGAAAGAGCGGTTAAGGATACGCCGGCCATTGACGCCTTTGTGGAGTTGCCTCGCATTACTCCCACCGTGAAGCATGAAAAGGAGCAGTCAATATAGCGTAAAAAATCTTCGTCGCACTTGACAACGCCGCTCCCTTCCCCCTTCCCCCATCTGCTGCCGGTTTCGTCTTTTCACAATCTTTTGTCACATTTCAGGAATTTTACAGAAAACTTTACAACTACAACCCTTTTCCCACATACTACCGGTTTGAGGTAGGGCCGCATTGGTAGCTGCGGATACCAGTGCTGATGCCTTTTTTCATACGTATTGCTTATTTCATGTGTTAAGGGTATTCATACATTCCTTGCGCTACTATGAAGGGTGTAATGAAAGACTGCCGTGGAGGTTGTCCATGTTCGGGTGAACTGCAACAAA
>NW_027124434.1:1267-2311 GCF_001457755.1 Trypanosoma equiperdum | reverse complement strand
TGACAAGAGCACAGATGAATGATGAGCACTGGAGAATGCAAAACCAGTCGATGGAACTGAATGGGCAAGTTGAAAGATTCATGCAAGAAAATTGTGCTTTGAGAGTGGAAATGGAACAGATGCTCTTCCATATCAATAGGTTGGACGTTGTCATTGAATCGATAACAGCTGAGTTACACCACTGGAAGATATTAGCAAATACGGACGCCACACATAAAACGGATCCAGTTGTCGAACAAGAGAGAGTGAAGAATGAATCAGATCGAAAGGAAAAGGTAGAATAGAAATAAAGTTCCCTTTTGAGTCATACAAATCATAGTTGGTACAGAAATCAAGCGGTACAGAATTACGGAACCCCAAGGTGGGAATCAGAGGCATTCGGCGGTTAAAAAATAGCTTTGTGGACAAGGGTTTTCCCTCTGAAGAAAATATACGGACGTTTAAAGGGAAGATCGAATACATGACGGAAATATCACCGGAACAGTTTTTTAGTTGCACACAAATAACTGTTTCCGTTAGCACAAAAATCGGATTACGGGTTATAATGCGTCTGGGACCGATTTGCGACATGGATAACTGCATTGGGAGCAGAAGGCCCCTCAGAAGGTGGGATAACAGTCGGGAGGTCGATTCACACTTATCTTCGAGTCTTGCAAACGGCGAGAGCCCACCCGGGGGTGCGAGTGGAAGCGTTGGCAAAGGCACTACATGACTCAAGGAGGGACGAGGATCCATACCATCAAGCATACCTAAAAGTTCAAAAACCGACTCCCCGAGTTTGCACAATACGATGCTTCCGATGTGGGAAGTTGTGGCACTACAGTACGTTATGTTTCGTTAAGGAGGCCAGGGTTACGGGGCCAAGGACCCTCAAGTGTATGACAGTGAAAGGAGAAATGCTGGGAAATGTCCGAGGGTAGAGGAGGACACAGAGGGAAGAGAGCCAGCAAGAGAAATGGCATCCACAGTTTTACTCCCTATGAAAACACCGGTAAACGAAGTTATCATTATAAAACCACCCACCCACGATCGGGTTATGGTGGT
>NW_027124434.1:0-1171 GCF_001457755.1 Trypanosoma equiperdum | reverse complement strand
AGCCAAGCAAAGAGAATGTTCCCATCTTCATTGTGAGTTTGGAACTGGCCAAAAGCAGCGCCGTGAGGTGTACAAGAACTCTTTTGTCGATGCTAGTGGAGTGAAAGACGCCAGAAAGAATCTTTTTGTCGGGTTTGCAGAGAAAAGTGGTGAAAAATCAATAAAGCAGGCCCGCCCCATGCAGAGGTAGGAGTTGGACATGATAGTCGACACAACGGAACTGGAAAGAGATCGAGTAGCCATGCGTCTGGCTTGGGTCACTGCCAGCCGTTGGGGAGAGATTGCTTCTCTGCAAAAGGAAAATTTTGTCGCTCATCCTTAGGTCGAGGGAGCACTGATCGTCGACTGGGTGATCCTCCCAAAGACCTTCAAGTTGGACATTCACAGAGCAGCGAGATATGCGGTCATCGCCTGCGAGGACGCCAAAAAGTTGAAGAAAGTCGTAAGGCAGAGGGCGGATGAAGAAAAAATAACCACCATCAGCACAAGAGGCATGGAAAACATTCTGAAACCTTACGGAATGACAGTACATTCTATAAAAGGGGGTCTCTACCTCATGTTTCCGCAGCGGTGATACAAAAAGACCTCTATCCATGCATTCTTGCCCAGATGGAAAAACACACGGACCCCATGGAATTTCGTCGGAGCACTGTTAGCTATTTGGGACCGTCCGTGGCAGTGCTAAACAAGTCAGTAGATTTAACGGCGCTCATGTAGAAACGGAGGGGAAGTGGGCTACGTCACTGTGGAAGGTTCCAAATCCAACGAGGAGGAATAAGAGGACAGGACCTTTATTTCAGGGACACAGCATTCTCCGATGCACCCATCAAACCAAGGTGGCCTCTGATACTGAGAAACAGGAGTTACCGTTACAACAGGTGGATGTGGAGACTTTGTCGCTAAAATGGATCAGGTAACGATTGAATAGGCAATATTTACGCCGCTTCGATTATGTTTGGAAGACCATTTAAAGGCTGGCAAGGAAAGCAGCTCGGAAATACGAGCTAAAATTGGCGATTTCAGACCAAGATGCTATCACCATGGAAAGAGCGGCTGCAAGTCGGAAAGCATCGAACAACCCTACCACGGGTTGGGCGGTTCCCCTCACGGTCCCTGGCGATGCCGGCCACCTCAACGTGGTGCCAGGGTCCAGTACCCCGTATCATCGGGG
>NW_027124310.1:0-1870 GCF_001457755.1 Trypanosoma equiperdum | reverse complement strand
GTTAAGAATGAAATCCAACAAAGTGTGCTCCAGGTGCTAAAAAAACCAAAACTCACAGAGCCTTTGATTGAGGTTCCTGAGGATACTACAGTTATAACTGAAGCCGAAATTGAATACATGAAGTTGTACAAACCACAATCAGGGAGTTTCCCGGTTGTTTATGCGTTCTTTTTCGTTGAGAACCCGAAGACTTTTGTGGGACTGCAGTACACAATTTCCGAGAGGCATCCTTGTAGCGTCGGCGGATTAGTTAAGATGAAGAGGTATTTGCGAAGTTACTTCCAAGGTTGGGACAATTTTTCCAATGATATGGTATGGGAAATAATATATGTTCAAAGGGTTGACAGCGAAATATTTACGAGGCCGCAGAAATGTGAAAAGTCAACCGGAAAGGGAAAACATAATAACGAGGATGAGGAAATGTTTTGGAGAAAGAAAGTGCGTCAATTCTCGGTCTCACTTAATGAACGCATTATTGCACTATACGTTGAATTGCAAGTGAGAATGAGCAACCAAAACAAGCCTAACGACGAAGGTGGCAACAGTGCATAGGGTGCGGAAGGAAAGTTGTCAGGTAACTAGGACGAACAGAGAAATATTTCCCAGGATTAAGTAACATATGAGTAAGTTCATTAGGATGGTGAGCATTTCAAACACACATTTGCGATGCGTATCATTCCACGTAGCTGAGTGGTCGATAATCCTCAGAACTATTGATACTTTTTTACTCTCTTCTTACATTTCCATTTCCTATTAGTAATTTTTTGTTTATGCAGAGCGATACGACAGAACATTGTAAAACGAGTGTGAAGGGTCTGGCTTTATTTGTATGACTGTAGTGAAGGCATGTAACTTCCTCTCCCTCTTGTTGGGTCTTTTCATTATGCATTATTACTTACATCATATACTTCTTGCTTTTTTCCGAAAGCCTGCATTATGAATGGTTTTGGTCATAGGAGTGCAGAGTATTATTTTGCACGGTTATCTTTGTATAAACATTTTTCTCCCGTTTATTTACACAGCTGTCTGCTAGAGGATGAAAAATGTAGAAAAAAGTAAGTTTTAGGTGAATAGTAAGTTTTAAAATATCAAGGATGTTGATTCATACAGACCGACCTTCTCTGAGGTAGAGTGGGTAACAAGTGTCAGGACATTTATGAAATTTGTTTGCCAAAAGATACCGATACCTTTTTCATTCGACTTTAGGCCAGGGAAGAACCCGAGAGCAACATACCACGCGGATGGAACGTTGACAATTGAGGATGAAAGCTTAATGGCATACTTTGACCAATAATAGAAAATGGATCTGGGATCGCTGAGACAGTCGATGGTAAGTTTTACGTTGCTCAGAAATTCAGATTTCTTAAGGTCTTTTGAAGAGACGGGAGGAGCACTGCATGCGAAATGGGCAACTTTAGAAGCCACAGAATCAGCACTTTATTATCAGTTTGAAAGCGCATGTGCACAAATGGCTGATGAAAATTTTCGGGTGCAGCACTAATCAAATGAGCAGCTGAGCGGGATACAACAACAACTCAGATATATTCAAGAGACAATTGCACAGCAGGCAGTGCAAATGCAGGTTTACGTCTAAACAATTGCCACGATGGAGAAAAGACAGCCGAATATTCAACGCCAGAAAGAGATGACACGGAGGAGTGTCAGGAGCAACCGAGAAAGTTAGACTCGGGTAAAACTAGACGTATAGATGAATGTTCATGGAAATGGTTGTTTCTCACCAAAAGAAGCACCTCCACCCATGTCACAAGGGGTTGGATTTCGAGGGATCCAGGAATTACGGGCAAATGCATGGGGATTGCCTGGAGGGGTAATACCCGAAGAATATAAAAAATTAACACATTTGATGGAG
>NW_027124683.1:2189-2973 GCF_001457755.1 Trypanosoma equiperdum | reverse complement strand
GTGAGTGAAATGAAATATATTTTTGGAAATGGCTGAAAATTTGTGGTGTCACATGCTGCGTTGCCTACACATGCGTTATTTTATGTTGTATCGTTTATAACAGAATAAATATGCCGTTTAAGCTCAATTTTAACCTAAGCACGGTTGAACATAGAAAATAACAAAAACATGCATACCATATAATAACGTGCCAAATTTACTGAAGTGCAATTACTGTTGAAACCAATTTTTTCTTACAATATCTTGTGGTTCCATAACATTTTTATTCCTGTTTTTTCTTTGCTTTTTTTATTGGCTTCTTCTGCTTGATATTATATTTCTAAATTTTCTGGTCATTTTAGAATTCTCCTCAAGGTTACACTTAAGTATCAGCTGTGTACTTCACAGTTCGATCTTTAATTGTGTTGATTAAGGTTCGAAGTGTACTTTTAGACAAATCGCATACCATTTGTGAGTTCAATTTTTTTTAGATTTCTGCGTACTCATAATAGTGCCTTGAGTAGAAATAATTAATATTTCGAGGAGTTTGGAGAACATATAAGCAAAAGTGCCTTCAACCGCCATACGCATTCAGTGCTCTCTTATTTTAGTTGTAAAGAATTCACTCCGCGTTTACATTGCACTCTGAATATCTACCTTATTATCCCCTTCATTATATCTTTATGTTTGATGATGCCCATTGTCATGTTTGTTTGAAGCAATGCATCTTCCATTTCCATCGTATTCTTCTTGTTTGTCTCCTCTCACAATATACCCCGTGCTCTTCTACCACTTTTATCATGCA
>NW_027124683.1:2067-2179 GCF_001457755.1 Trypanosoma equiperdum | reverse complement strand
TCCCTCGTATTCTTCTTGTTTGTCTCCTCTCAAAATATACCTCGTGCTCTTCTACCACTTTTATCATGCGCTTTTATACTCATTCACTAATTTACTCCATTTACAACTTGCC
>NW_027124683.1:1730-2057 GCF_001457755.1 Trypanosoma equiperdum | reverse complement strand
ATACTCATTCACTAACTTACTCCATTTACAACCTGCCATTGTATTAAGTGCTTCTACTTTTATTACTCACTCTGTTCTCGCGACTACAGCTATAATATTAGTCTATGCACACTCACCATACATTTCTATAATTATTATATTTGTTATTATAACCCTAAATAATATCCATAAAATAAACGAAATAAATAAAAATAAAATAACCCTCATTTTTCATAGTCTATCACCCTATCGCTTTATACCCATAGTCCACTATCATATTTTTTCATTCTTTTTAATAATTTACAAAATATGTGTATTTTCATGAAGAAGTGTTAAAATGCATAAAAG
>NW_027124683.1:1635-1720 GCF_001457755.1 Trypanosoma equiperdum | reverse complement strand
TATACTAGTACCGAAAATATAAGAAAAAGAGGAGACTTGTTAATGAAAAACGAATTGCTTCCTGTGGTATTTGTGGGTGTTTTTC
>NW_027124683.1:0-1625 GCF_001457755.1 Trypanosoma equiperdum | reverse complement strand
TTTGTTAATTTAGAAAATTCTCTCAAAATAAGCAAAGTTCTCAAAATGGAGAAAAAAATCTTTTGCCAATAATTCTCAAAAGTCTTATACTAGTACCGAAAATATAAGAAAAAGAGGGGCCTTCCTAATTACGAAAAAATTTCTTCCTGTAATGTTTGTGGTTTTGCCGTTATTTTCCTCTTTCACCCCTTCTTTGAGTTTGCATTTTCCATTGCTGTAGTCACAATCTTTTTCCTTTTTGCGCTCATTTTCTTCGGTGTCTGGTTTGCATTTTGCCGCATCCGTTTCTCCTGGGGTCGGAAAATGCTTTGTTTGCTCTATCTGATGTAGTTTGCCGTAACAGGCGGCCTGTGCCAGAGCGCCGTTTTCGTCTTTGGCAGCCGCTGCTACGTTTGTTTTTTTTGACGTCTTCTGCGGTCTGGTATTGCATTTTCTTTTGTTTTAGTGGCTCTATTAACTTGCTTTGTAGTGAGCCTGTTATTCCTTGTAACAAGCCTTTGATGGTCTTTTCTTTTTCTCCTGAGGTTGAAGGTGGCATTGTTTTCCCTGTGGTTTCCAGCGATGCCACATCTCCCGCTTCGCTGTCTTCTGCTAGCTCGGCGACGGTTTTGTCCAAGTAGCCGCTTATCGTTGCTACTGTTAGCTGCCGTAATTCGCATGTTACCGCTGTTGTCTTCTCTTCGGTGACAATGCGTGTATCCACCGCGTATTGTTTGCCTTGCGGTTTGACGCACTTGTTTGCGTCACCGTAGGTCAGCCCGGTTTCTGTTAGATGTTCTGTTCGAGTTGCTTTGGCTTCCAGTAGACCCAACAAGTTGTTTGATGACCTGGTGTGCGGGCCGCCTGAGGTGCCGCAGACGCCGCTTTCGAAGTTGCCGTCGTTGCTGGTGTAGCTGCCTACTGTAAACAAATTCCCTGTTAGTTTTAGCGGTAGTGCGTTTTCTATTTGCATGCCTTTGTAGTGCGTTAGTTGGGCCCTGCCGTCTATCGCCTGCTGCATGTGGTTTGAGTCATCCATGTTGGCGTCACATTTGTTAGCCGTTGCAGCTGAAACAGTCGCTTTGATCCCCCATTCGTACCGCGTTGTTTCCGCGCCGCTGGTCGCCGTTAGCTCGGCTACGTTCGTTGCCAAAGTTGGGGCGATATTTGTAACAGCCAGCTTTTGTAATAATCGGATCTGTGCTTCCCTCGAGTTGAGTATTCTCTGGGCTGCTTCAAGCTGCGCCGCCTTTGGTTCCTCTTGTCTCGCTTGTTTTAACCGCCTCGCTATTAGTGCCAAGAGTGTCGCGAACTGCTTGCCACGTGTCGTTCCCTTGAAGGAGCAATGTGCTGTTTGCAACAATTCGACCTCCTCTGCAAGCTTTACAATCTGGTTCCTTATTTTCGCCTGCTGAAATTCGATTTCTTGACTTAAACCGTCGATAAATACTAGTTCGTGGCATCCGCTTGTAACTGCGTTCTTGTAGTTTGTGTTGATTGTTCCTCGTACAGCTTGCCATGTTATGATCAGCACCATCAGACCAGAAGAAAGCCTGATCCGCTGTTCCATTGTGACACACTTCCGATGTTAGCTATGGTTGCTTCCTGCTGTCGAGTGGTGTGTATTTTTTAAGTTAACAGAGGGT
>NW_027124309.1:7378-11290 GCF_001457755.1 Trypanosoma equiperdum | reverse complement strand
GCCGCCAAGAGGAAGAGCAAGGAAGAGAAGGTGGCTGCCGTGGCAAAGAAGGTAGCAGCGAAGGTCGGCACCAAGTCCGTCATTGCGAAGAAGGAAGCACCCAAAAGGAAGGCTGGTAAGGCCCCTGTTGGTGCGAAGCTGAAGAAGTGATCGCACCTGAAGCTCCATTGACCACGTATAGGTTATAGTAATGCATCCGGGCTCTCCATGTTTTGATTCTTTTACTTATTTAAATTTGTTGGACATCACTTGCGCTATCTCTGCACACTGCTGCTCAGCAAACTACCGTTGTTTTACTCATTTCCTCCAAATTTCCTCAACGTTTAACCTCTTTCTTCGTTTTTTTTTCGTTTTTTGATGATCTGCCTTCGATAATGTATGTTCTTCCGCGTAGTTAGGCAGCACTCGTCCGGATCATGATGATAAGTGTAAGGAAAACGGTGAACGTGCCCACGAGCAACCATGCCCAAGGCAATGCGCAGCGCAAGAAACCCAAGAAGAAGGCCGAACCTTCAGCAACTTCTTCTGTTAGCCACGAGAGTCGCGGCGGAGATGGGGAGAGGATAGACCAACGTATTCCTGCTTCTATTCAAGCGATGCTTTCGCGTTCCAAGTGTTCCTTGTCCGAGTCAGAAATAAAAGCTATGGTGAACTCAACAGCTGAAGATCGCTGTACCGCACTGCGAATGGTGTTTGAGGGTCAATCAGCCGATGAGGCGATAGCGTTTCTCCTTGGGGCGTACAACGGGAAGGACTCACCAAAAAGGAGCAAGACAAAGTCAGCGTCATCGCTCCTCCCTATCATTATAACAGGGTTGGATAATAGTTCAGTGGAAGCTGCTAGGTCAAACGAGTGGGATGCAGGCAGCACGGCGGTATTCTGTGGCAGTAGCAACAGCAAAGAATCACTTTCTTCCGCAGAAGTGGCACCGCCTCTTCTCTCGATGCAACAAACCATTTGGAATTCGGCACTTTTGACCGATTGCGAAAGCACTGCGGCCCACAGCCGCTCTGTTTCGCCCTCTATTCGAATGCCGTCACCAAAGTCCCATGGGCATCAAATCGCCAAGCAACCACTCACCGAAGTGGCCGTCAACACAATGAGCAACACACATGTAACGAGCAAAGCCATGGGTGACCACTACACGCAACTCAATGCCACAGGCTCCCCCCTTACAATGTCAGTGACCACCGTTCCAACGGTTACGGCGCAAGGACCATCGAAGCAATTCAACCAATCCACTTGCTCCGCTTGGGATGAACGTCTTCAAACTTATATTGTGCATCCAAATCAATTGAGATGCGTGGGAGAATTAGAGAAAATGAGAACATCGCCGGATGCAGTCCGCCGCGGCGGTGGTGCCGCTTTGAGGCGCCTAACGAGAGAAGGGCGAACGCACTCCCCAGTCGGCGGCATAGCGGCTGCACGCCAATGTGCACAGAAGCCAATAAGCACCCGTAATGGTGAACTGGTCGCACCGTTACAGATGGGTCATGATGAACAACACAACCGTGGATTTGGAAACGATGAAAAACAACCCCAGCAAAGGCAAAGAGAATCGAAGAAAACTGCAAAGGGCGTGTCGGAGTCGGGGCATCAAGAGCAGCAGGCAATTACCAGAGATGCGGCCACTGCCGCACCAAAGAGCCCCTCCGGGAAGGAAAACGTCTTTGCACGCTTATTTTCCGCCTCAAAATATCAGCCCCAGTCGTACGCGGCTACAGAGCGCAGTCGCGCGAGTACATCCAATATTTGGGGTGGTTTGTCACCTCTTAACTCTCCGTGCATGAGATTGTGTGACTCAGTCCATGAGGAGTCTGCGAGCGAGAGACACCCGGTGGAACGAGTCACTTCGGAAACGCGGTTTTCCCACTATGGGAGTGCGTTGCGGCTGCAGCGTACGCAAAGTGCAATAGACAGCAGGTACCGAACTCAACGGCAGCGTTATTTCCAGAGTTTTTATACACAAATGCGCAAACCACGAAGTGAGCTGCACACCGGTCAGGTCGTCCGTCCGTCCATATAGGCAGCACATTGCTACCAAAATCCGCTTCCGAAGGAAGGGGAGGGAAGCGCATAACACTGTAGGAAGTGGGCAAGAATGAGAACATGATAAATTTAGAAGGGCGTTGATGTGCGATATCTGTAAATATATATATATATATATGAACATGCCTTGTTGTTCTTCCTTCCTCTTCTTTTTTAAGCGCGCACTTAACAGGATTTCTTTATTTTTCGTTCTCGTTATTTCTGCCCTTGTTTCGTTGTGGCTGGTTTTGCGCTGGACACGGCTTGCGCACCCAGCACACACACACACTCAGATATATTTGGGAGCGATGTCTGTTTGTTTGTGTATGTATGTATGTATGTATGTGTGCGCGCGCTTGTTTGTTTGTTTTTCTTCTCTGGTGTCTTAGCATGTGTCACAAATGCGAAAACGACTTTTCATGCGTTCAGGAGTTTTTTTTAAAAAATGAAATGAATAATGCTCGCCAAATCTACCAAGCAGACGCCTGTCACGTGGGTTGTTGTAAATTCGGAAGCTTTTTTAAGCAGAATGTTATGTGTATAAACATTAGAGACTCGTAACTGTCAGGAAAGGGAATGAGGAGAAAAATTAGAAGGGAATAAATAAGAAATTGGGAAATGGGAGGAGAGGAGGAACTGCTTTTTTTGGGATTGTCGAACATCTCCTCCCGTGCTGATCTTCGGTAGATTCACTTAAACAGTCTTCACGTCGGTCATTCACCGCTTTTTCCCCCTTCTGGGATGGCGGGCAACCGGGAGTAAAACGATGATGGCATGATTTTTGGTTATGTCATCATTATTGTACCTTTATTATATTAAAAGAATAAAATATTTCGAAGGAAAGTGGGATTTCGGTATACTAAAACACAAAAAGGGAAAACTGTGGATCCCCCTCAAAAAAAAAAAAGAAGGCATCCATATATACGAATAATCAACCACACCATTACGAATCAGGCATTACCGTGTTTTGTTCAAGTCCCGGTTTCCTGTTCTTGTCGCTGATACACGTTGCCGGTTTAAAAAAGAATAAGTTGAGGAATGTTGAAACCAGTATGTGAAGAAAGGCAGAAGGTGTGTGTTTATCATTTTTCTTTCTTGAGTTTCTGTTGTTTGTTTGTTTGCTTTTTCAGCCTTGCCGCACCTTCCCATTCAAATCAAGAGCCGGTGGTGTTCGTTGAGCATTTCAGTACATCTGAGATCCGATGGATGTAAGCGGGATGTCGCAAAACTGAAGTGCAGAGGGTGGGGTGGGCGGGAAATTTCTTTTTTTTTTTGTAACTTTTTTTTTTCTTCGTTGCTGTTGCTTCCTGTTCATGAGTTGCTAACATCGCTGTGTGGTAAAAATGAGAGGATACGGTGTAAGCACGCAATCCAAAACGTGTTGCCACTTCACAAATGGCCCTTACCATTTTTGTTTTTACCTCGTATCACCCTCCCACACACACACACATACACACATAGCGTGTTGTTATATTAACTTTCTATTCACTGTCTTTCCTTATTCTCTTTGAGAGGTTTCGCTTTCTCTCGCGAATAACTTTGAAGGATGGTGAAGACGAATACGGAAAAACTATTTAACAACATGCCACGCGAGAAGATATGAAAAGATAAATGAGAAACCATGATTCACCCTTCCGCATATCGAATCGCATCTTGTGTCTACACCTGTTGCTGTGACCGATAGCGGCGTCCCATTTTTTTTTTAAAAAAAAAAATACTGCATGTAGAAACCAAGCGAGAACTAACAGGAAGAGGTGCTCTTGTATTGTGTTCATTTGTCCATAATCTTTTGAGAGTGTGAAATTTTCTATACCGGAGGCAAGGGGGTAGTGAGGAAGAATTTTTTTTGGGGGGAGACGGAATTCCAACTTCTTTGTTGTTGC
>NW_027124309.1:3746-7364 GCF_001457755.1 Trypanosoma equiperdum | reverse complement strand
TTTTTTTTTTTGAGAAAGCGTGCCACCGTCACCCACTTACAATCGCAACAGTGAATGGTGGAATACAACTCAGAATGCGGATGTTCGGTTCTCTCCGTTGATGAAGTGAAAAGAGCAATGTGAGAGTGTGTGAGCGAGAAAGGATGTGAGATCTGTAATTTCTTTAATTATACATGCGATCCAGTAATCTTTTCTTTTTTATTTCATTTTTTTTTTTCGTGTGTGTGTCGCGTGCATGCGTGAATTCAATGGGAGTTTCAGCCTATCCTGAATGCAAAAAAAAAATGGCGAAAGGGAGGGGATTGCAGTGTCGTAAACGCCTCTTTATATATATACATATATATATGCTGCATTGGCTTGGATCTTGTTTACTACTATCGCTATTATCTCATCCTTCTCTTCGTGCGCGCTCGATTAAACATACAGCGAGCCGTTCAAATAGGTGCATAGGAGGGAGAAGGGGAAAAGAAAACAGGCAAAGCAAAAATAATTATTAATAGTCGACAAAAGTACGTTAGCGTTGCTACCACACAGTAAAGGAGGGGGGGACGAAAGGCAGGTTGAGGGACAAAAACCCCGTTGTTACTCCTTCGGGTGCAGGGTATATATAGGAGAAGCGGGCGAACGAAAGCGAAGGGGGAAAGGGGCAGAGGGGAGCCAACGCCTAGAAAATTAAAGGGTGGGAAACAAAAGAAGGGAAAAGGTGAGAACAAACACCGAGACGGAAACTGTTCCTATAACGCATAACAAGACGATATTGGAAGGGGAGGGGGTACCTAAAGAAAAACATCTTACGAAATACCGAAGTGGGGAGATTACGTAAAGTGATACGAACGTTTGAAACGGATTGCAGCACGAAACATGTCTGGTTGGGACGAACCCGTCTCATCAAACACGCCACCAGGCAGCGGTGAAGCAGATTGGCTTGCTGGAGCCGACGATATATTCAGTGGCAGCGGGGCTTTACTTGCCGACCCGCGTGACGTGCGGCGGGCTGAAACGGCGCCTATGGTTCTCACCATGTTTTCATCCGATGGGACGCTTTGTATTGGTAGCCTTGAGGCGGACGTTCCCCCGGAGGAGGAGTACCGATATGCAGAGGAATATCACCGGGAATATTACTCCAAATACCCCCGTGACCCGCGCATGCTTGTTCCGCTACGCTCCAATAACTTCGGAAGACGTGGCAGTGGTGCAGGAAGACGTGGCACCTCCGCCACCAACACACAACCGCAAGACGGTGTCGGAGTTGTCGGTGACAGCGGCACAACTAAAGTGACGGGCTCCACAGCAGTAGGAACTTCAGTAGGAGAGCGCACGCCAAGGCATGACCTCTGCGGCGAAGTGGCGAGGCTGAACAGCGGGAGCGCCTCACCGCCGCGGAGGGGGTCGCGGGACGCCGCTCCCACAGGAGGGGAGACGGAAGGTTTCAAGCGGCTTCATTCGGCCATGGGCTCCCTCGAGCCACCCTCCGCAGCACCCGGTAGTAGCGGTTCTTTTAGTGTAAACGTTGGTGCTGTTGACCTCGCGAATATGAAAGCCAACGGCGAAGGAATGCAAAACGGCTCGTTGACGCAACAGGACACATCCAGTGGGCAGCAGCCTCAGCAAGTTGATACACTCTCACGACGGGCACCAGGCAGCAGCAGGAACCGTTCTACGTCAAACTATGGACAAAAGAACGGTGCATTTAAGCAGCCTAGTAACGGTGAAGTTGGTGGTGACAGGTTCACAAACGAAGAACCGACAACAGCACGCGATAATCTTGAATCGAATCATGCCCTTGCTGTCTCTGACGAATTCAGGTTGCAGGTTGTTTCCCTTTGCAAGGATCAGGACGGAAGCCGCTGTGTACAACGTCTCCTAAATAATCCGGAGAACATCGAACCGATCTTCAACGAGGTGTTTCCACGTACACATGAATTGATCATTGACGTATTTGGAAATTATGTTTTACAGAAGTTGTTGGACATGCTACCTACTGAGAGTGACATGTGCAAACGACTCATAAAGCAAGTTAGCGGAAGGTTAAAGGAGTACTCGTTTCAGATGTACGGCTGCCGCGTAATCCAGAAGATGTTGGAAAAGGCCTCACCGGAGAAGCGGGAGGAGGTGCTCTTCGAGCTAAAGGATTGCCTTGTAGAATGTATATTTGACCAAAACGCTAACCACGTAGCCCAGAAACTCATTGAAGTCATCCCAGAGAAGACGCAGCTGTTGGTGGACTCCTTCATGCCGCACTTAAAGGCGCTTTCGCGTCACCCGTACGGTTGCCGTGTGTTGCAGTGCGTTTTCGAGAGGTGTTCTACAGCACATGGAGTGAACATTCGCCCCATGTTAGAAGCCGTGCTCGAGAATGTACATGAGTACGTGATGGACCAGTATGGAAATTATGTTGTGCAGTATGCTCTTTTGAATGCGCCTGAGGAATTACGACAACGCTTCGTGACTCAGTTAATACCGCACGTATATGCCCTTTCGTGTAGCAAATTTGCGTCTAATGTTGCCGAAAAAACTATTATCAAGGCAAATGCAGAAGAACTGCAGCAAGTTGTAGAGACGCTCACCCATCCTTTAGGTGCTTCAGAAGATGGCAACTACCTCGTGCTTATGATGCAGGATCAGTACGCAAACTATGTCGTCCAACGTTTACTCCAGCAAGTGACAAAGGCACAGCAGCAGCACATTGCGGAGCAGATAAGGCCGCACCTCCACACCATACGTTGCTCTGTATATGGACAGCACCTTGTACAGAAAATGGAGTGCATGGGCATGCCACTGTGGGGAGAGGCGGGTGCTGTGTATGGTGGAAGTTTCCCCTGTGACTTTAATGGTTCACATTCTCCGAGTAGTATGGGTCGCGGAGGAAGTCGGAAACCAAGACAAAGTTCGACGGGCCACAGCAGCATGAGTAACACGCAGGGGATACACAGTAACTCCATGAGTTTGGTAGAACACTCGATGATCCCTGGCAATACATATCCGCAACCTTCTCCAGGTGCTGTTGCGCTTGGTGGTCAACCTATGCTCCCACTTGCAACAACTGGTGGTGCACACTGCGGTTACGGTTATATCGGTTCCCCAACCGACACGATGATTATGACGCGTGCGCCGCCGCCGCCGCCGCAGCAACCACAACAACTTCCCATGGGCACACCCGGCCTGGCAATCAGTAGTCAGGCATGTTTCCCAGGCATGATGTCTCCACCTCAACGCTCAATGTCGGATGGGCGGGACATGTACTCGGCAGGGCTCGTGTACACGCGGGGTCGTGGGGAAATTATGAGTCCCACACCTTCTGATGGTTTTGCACATCCGTTTCAGGCGTATCCCGCAACTTTAGCCCCAAGGGTTTTCTACCGAGGTGGGGCTCAGAGTTTTTACTCCTGCATGCCAACGCTGTAGGCGGTAGAGGAGCGTCATGCAGGTGTTAGCGTTTATCTACGCGGATGTTTGTTTGTTAGTGGGGGGACGTGTTGTTATTGTTGTCGTTGCTTCATTTGTTTTTTTTCTCCCTTTAATATTGCTGTGATAGCTGTTTTCGAAATGCACGTTGGCTTTAAAGGTAAAGTTTTCAGGTATTAGAAGGGAGAAGACAAACTTCCAACTAAGGGCCCC
>NW_027124309.1:1791-3716 GCF_001457755.1 Trypanosoma equiperdum | reverse complement strand
AAAAAAGACGCCTTCACGTACGTTTACGTCCAGATGAGTTTGCGTGTGAGTATATACATTTCTTTCCGTTTTCCTTTAATGTTATTTTCCGCGCATCATGATGAAAATGAAGGTAAAAATGTAAAGAATATATATATATATATATATATATGAGTCACCAAAATCTCATTTTGAACTCGGAGGGAAAGGAAGGAGAAACAGAAAGAGGAATATGGGTCCATTCATTTATATGTACTTTTGGCTCTCCACCCCGTTAATGTTTTCCTTCCCACACCTCCGTTATATTCCTTTTGTTTTTTTTTCCTTTCTTTATGTGTTTGTGTGTGCGTCTTTGTTTGTTTTGTGATCCTTATTTAGTTAATTACCCCAATTCCATCTTCATTTTCCATCCTTCTGCATGGCATTGGTGCCTGCTTTCAACTGTTTATATTATGTGTTTGTTTGTTTGTGTGTGTGTGTGGATATGATTGTCGTTGCAGCTGTTGTTCTGTGTCTGTGTGGAGAAAAAGCAAAAAAGGAAAAGAAATTACAAAAGAATCGAGTTATGTCTTTCGCTTGTTATTACTATTACCATTATTATTATTATTGGTGTTTTTTTTTCTGTTTCTTTTAGTTTCTTTCATTTGTGATTGTGTGAACAAACTTAACCCGTGGTCGATGTCTACTACTGCCACATGCTCAAGAAAAATTACAAAGGAAAAGAAACTGTGAGCCGGAAAATACAAAAATAAATAAGATAAAAATAAATAAATGAGAAGAAAAACTAAAAATTTTTCAAGCCCATCATTCCCCCCCCCCTTTCACTTCCTTCCTTTTTACACATTGCCGTCGGCACGCATGATACGTAGGTAAAAACAAAACAAAAAAATATAACAGTGATTATAATAGGCGAAGAGTGAACCTCAAAAACAAATATAAGAAAAGAGAGAGGGAGGGATATTTTCCACTTTGTCTAAATGTAAGTAAGAGAAAATTTATAAATAAATATATATATATATGTATGGATATGTACGGTTATATATATATATATATATTTGTTCAGACAAAATACCTAATGATAGGTATACTTATATTAAGAAAAGAAAATAAAAATACGTCAGTGGGGAAACTACTTTCACTGCGAATGGAAAAAGTAGAAGACAGCAAGGAAAAAAAAAAAGAAACATAACTAATGAGAAAAAAAGAAGAGGAAAATGTAGGTGAGGAAATATAATAAAAATAATAAGCGAAGGGGCAAATGAAATGTGATGTGATGTGACAGACTGGGATGTGTGACCAGAATGAAATAAAAACCGGAGGAAATAAAGAGAAAAAGTGGAGGGGAGTGCATTTTGAATGTGTTGTTTTGACTTTATGTTTTTTTTTGATTTTGTTTGCGAAACTCCGCTTGCACCGATCACGAACGTAGGCAGAGAGGGAAGTGCAGAGATATTTTATAACTTTCTCTCATCACTTCACTTCACTTCTATGATGCAGTTGTGCCCTTACCTGTTTTTTTTTGTTTCCTCACTACACTGTGAGCGGAAGGGCAAAAAAGCTCATGGATGCCGTTAGTTTTTGATTTGACTTCAAATGTGTGATGATTTGTTTGTTATTTCAGCTGTTCGGTCGGTATGACTTTTACGTTGAGTTTGCTTCATTTGGTGTGCATACACTCCGAGTTTGTGCGTCTGTTTGTTGTAACGAATGTGTTTTCTTTTTTTTCTTTCCACCCCTTTCCCATTTGTATTTTGCTTACTGGTTTTTGGTTGTGGTTTATTGGGACGTGTTATTACCATTAATATTGTTATTGTTGTTATATTCTTTTCATCCCACATACAAACGCAAGCGCAATGAAAACAAGGAGAAGTAAATAAAGAATGCGTGAGTAACTGAGAATGCTGAAGCTGACGGTTTAAAGAAAATAAAATGAAATGAGCAGGGTA
>NW_027124309.1:0-1781 GCF_001457755.1 Trypanosoma equiperdum | reverse complement strand
TACATTCATATATATATGAATGTATATATGTACTAGTGTATTCGTTTATTTATTTACATATCTGTGTGTGATTGAGCTAATATGTAGGAGCAGAACAATAAGCAAAAATAAATAAATAAGAACAAAAGAGAGAGAGAGAGAGAAAAGAAAAGAAAAGAAAAGAAAAGAGAGATTTTAAAGTCCTTCTAATTTTAACAGCGCGTCGATGGGAGGGCAACCCTTCTTACCAATCCCTCAATCCCTCTTCTTCTTCTTCACGTCTGTTTAAATACGTGGAGACGACTACACATATGATTTCCGTGTGGTGTGTTGTTGTTGTTGTTGTTGTTGTTGTTGTTGTTTTTGGTTTGTAGAGTACATCATTCCCAGATCCAAACTCCAACCCTCCTTCGTGAGCGTCCCTTCCTTTTTTTTTTTATTTTACCCCTCTCCCCTTCCCTCCATTTCATATTTACTTGTAATGCTGCCGGTGCCACTCCTGTTGTTTTATTCTTGTCTCGTCTTATTTATAGTCTTTATTTCATTTTACTTTTCGTTTATGGTCTTTTGTTGTTTTTGGTTTTGGTTTTGGTTTTTGCTTTTTTTTTTTTTAATTGGCGGAGGTGGAGGCAGATGCAGATGGGGGAAGGTGACGGTGTGGTGGCATAAGGAAAGGGAATATGATGTTCTATAAGGGTTTCTTTTTTTTTTTTGCACGATATGTGTGCCTTTTGATTTTGTTTTTTTATTTTTCTTCTTCTTTTGTTGTCTGCTGTTGTTGTTGTTTTTTGTTTTGTTTTTTTTTGCTTTTCTGAAAACCATATATTAAGTGACTACGCGCACAAAAATCAAAATAAAAAGGGAGAAGGAAAAAAAAAAAGAGAGAGATATATCTGGAAACGTTGATGGTTAATCTTTTTTTTCCCCCATTTCCTCTCTCCCTCTTTTCTCTCTTCCACACACGCACCCTCTATTTGTTGGTGTTGTTGTTGTTCGGTTGTTGTTTTTTTTTTTTTAGTTTCTCCCTTCTTCTTCTTTTTTCTATTTTATTGTGTGGTTTTGGATTATGTGAGGGTTTGGTGTAACGAGAGAGAGAGAGAAAGAAAGAAAGAAAGAAAAAAAAGAGAAAAAGGGAAGGTGGAAATCGGATGTGTAGCAAAAAGAAGAACTGATATTATCTATTGACATATTTCATATTCGTGTCGGAGGTTTGATTAAGTGCGAGAGACCGTGCTGGGGTATTTAAGTACACATGAGACAGATGTAAACAAAACAAAAGAGTGATGCAAATATATATATATATATATTTGTGCATTGGTTTTATTTTTCTTGATTTTCTTTTTTATTTTTCTCCATTCAGTCGTTGAAAGTATATATGGCGGTGTCATTTTGGGTGTGATCTCAAGTCACGCCTGTGATCATCCACCGCTTCATTTTCTCCTGATTTTTTTTTTTTTGCTTTTACTTCCTGTTGTTTTATTTCTCACCACCACCACCCCATCCATACCATCTCTTTTTTTTTTACTTACTTTTCTTTCTTTCTTTCTTTATCTGTTTTGTCATTTTCTGCATGATGGTTTCCATCTCCTAAAATTATGTTCTCTTCATTCGTTTATTAACTCTTTTCCACTTGTCTATAAGCTCATGACGTTACCTTAATTACAATAGCGGGAGCTGCGCTTTCAATATATAAATAAATATATATATATATATACTATATACACACATTTGTACTTTTTGAGTATATAATTATATATATAATATATATAATATAATATATATGTTCGTGTGTATGTTTTTTT
>NW_027124305.1:1205-1675 GCF_001457755.1 Trypanosoma equiperdum | reverse complement strand
AAAATTATGGAATGAAGCAACGTTACTCGCGGCAGCAACGCGCAAAAGAAAGTGATATAGCAGAATAAAGGAGAGAAGCAATTTTATTCACACATAAATGAGTGCATACTACTGCAAAGATGATTGTTGGAACTTTGGCTTCTAATTTGATGACCTATCTTGACTCTAACTTAACTGCAAGGACAGTGCAGATTCATAAGCTGAGTACAAGTTTTTTAAGTAAAATTTTTTCATTACACACCTGAGTCAGTGTGGCATGTTCCAAATAGGCTGTACCAAACTCAATACGAGATAGAAAACGGCAAGCAAGCGCAAACCGATAAAGCAGTACAACTATAGGAGCGCGAATCACAACACAACAGGAAAACCTTTCTTTCTTTCTACATGCTGAAGCCACGAGCACACAAAAAGAATGCTTAAGCTCTTTGTAATAGGTATAGCTTCCACAATCTTTATTCATCGCAGGGCCG
>NW_027124305.1:740-1195 GCF_001457755.1 Trypanosoma equiperdum | reverse complement strand
CTGGACAACGCACCAGACTTCAGAGTTATGTGCGACTTCTTTGACGTCCAAAACACCCAACCGAAACTAAAGCCGGAAGCGAACCTGCCCAGCGCCGACAGTTCGCTACAAGTAATCGAAAACTTCAACCTCTCAACCAGCACAAAAAGCTGGTTCACACCAAAAGATGGAATGCTAAAGAAACCTTACGGCAGTCCTGACGATGCAGCTGTCTCCGCGTGGAAGATGAAGACGCAAAAGGCAGTAGACACGATAAAATATGGGGGAAAAACATACGCGCGGCTCAAACCCGGTCAAGAATGGAATA
Source organism: Trypanosoma equiperdum (assembly GCF_001457755.1). Lineage (NCBI taxonomy): Eukaryota > Euglenozoa > Kinetoplastea > Trypanosomatida > Trypanosomatidae > Trypanosoma > Trypanosoma equiperdum. Next base: position 888 of record NW_027124305.1, on the reverse strand, counting down.
ATGCGAACAAGCGGATGACAATGATTCTCGCAAAAGCAGCAGCGACACAAACTGTGTACAAAGAAAAGTGTGATATGGTGGTCTCAAAGGTATCAGGTGTGGCAACAAAGATAACAAAATCCGTACTCAGCGAGGGAAAGAAAACGTT
>NW_027124305.1:558-730 GCF_001457755.1 Trypanosoma equiperdum | reverse complement strand
GAAGGCATTAGAGACCGATATAATCTGCATCTGCACCCGTGATTCTGGCTCCGCCGTAAGTGAATGTGCCAACAGAATTATCGAACAAATCGACGACAGCAACGGAAAGCAAAGCAACGCAGCCACGGCATGAACAAAGATCGAAACGGCTTGAAAGAAGGAGCACTAACCT
>NW_027124305.1:0-524 GCF_001457755.1 Trypanosoma equiperdum | reverse complement strand
GATTCAACTAAGAAATGCAGCTAGGCAGTTCAGGAAGCGAAATACCACGGTTCGATCCCTTCCAAATGCGGTGGCCGAACTTGAAGACGAGGAGAAAAATACAGTCGCAGCGAAACGCCTCAAAAAAGCCATTTAATTTCACGACAGCCAAGCCACTGACGCCTATATTGATGCTAAATATAAGGAGCAGCAGCCCATAAAGGTGGCCAAAACCGTATTTACACCACAGCCTTTACATCCAGACTGCTCTATGGACGGAAAACTCCACCTGCACAGAAAATAGATGTAAATGGAATAGAAATTCTTGGGAAAAGAAACGCGCAAATCTCAAGAGGAAAAAGAGCAGACAAGCACAACACGAACAGGAGGTAGGGCCGTAGGATCAATCACAAATGCAAACTTCTCTGAAAAAACAAGGCAAGGTAAGTGCAAAGATGGTTGAAAATTGGAAAGAACATCGTGAAACGATTCCAGTGGTCTTGCAAAACGATAAACATTCCTGGTGACGGCGGCCACTTTATCGT
>NW_027124304.1:2160-2462 GCF_001457755.1 Trypanosoma equiperdum | reverse complement strand
ATGAACTCAGATCACAAGGAGCATGTGCAGAGATGTTATTGGTTCTTTAATGTGGGCTACAGAAAAGAAGAGAATAAGAAGCTACCGCGTTTACTAAAATCACCTCCCAGTGTAGCACCTTATCTTAGTAGTGAGGTTTAATAGCCAGAGTTTGGGCATTTAGAAAATTTGAATATGCATTTGAAGTGTTGCTAAAGGGAAGTGAAGAGTGGTGGTCAGAACAGAGTGTTTAAAAACCGTTGTTAATATGGAGTGCCATTCAGGAAGAAGCTGTTGGACAAAGATTAGTTTTGAGAAGGGGC
>NW_027124304.1:397-2150 GCF_001457755.1 Trypanosoma equiperdum | reverse complement strand
GGAGAAGCCCCATTCATTCATTTTCCAGGTCACACTATTGCATCGGAGGGGAAACCAAGACTAATTGTGAAAAATCTTACCTGGGATAAAGAGTTGAAAGGAAGACAATTCAGTAAAAAAATCATTGTTGGAATCAAAAATTATTTAATACATAGAGAGACATTGGATTTTATATATCTCGAAATTTGTGGAAATGTATCGAAAGAAAAAGATTTTTTAAAAGTGGGAAGAGGTAGCTGCGTAGATTCAACTTGGAAAATACCAGGGCAGCAACGCCGGCACCAGAGCACTTCCTTGTAACTCAACCACGGCGGCTCAACCACAAGCGTCAATTGCAAACCAACAAAAACAGACCCGATAACACGAGCAAACAAATTTGCAACCCTACGCCATGCGCCTATTTCCACCTAAGCAGGCCCAAAGAATGCACTTATTTTTCCCGATACTAGCAGCAGCCGCTGTACTTGCTTTCAAGCCGGCACAGGCAACGCAATACGACGCCATAGCACCCTTTCAGGCGATATGCACAGCCTGGACAGCAGCCACGAAAACAACCGTACAAGATTATTCACCACCAACCCTGCCCGTCGAAGCCGACGACCTGCTAAACTTAAATATGTCTGTTTCATCCGCTGCCTGGCAAGCGATGTTCAGTACGCCTGAAGGCAAAGATAGCTGGCAAGCCTATAAGAGTAAACACAGCGAGTTGCCAAGCCAGCTAGACTGGAGCGGCCAGTGGGCTAACTGGAAAAAACAAGCACAAGCAGTCAGCGACCGGCAAAGCAACTGGAATAAAAAGCGGAAACCGAAGCCGAACACAGACCTACAGCCATTCCAGGTGGAAATAATCAACGAAACGGCAACGGCAGTCCAGCAGCTCGTAGACGAAATAACCGCAGTCCCAAAAACCGCAGATGGATCGAAATACACTGACTTAATAAAAGCGAGCCTCAAGAAAGCGGCATGCGCCGGCGACTTTACATTGTCAGCAACAGAAATAACTTGCGCCGACGTACACGAGGGCTCAGCCAAGTCAGGTACTTGCGATAAGAACAATGCAGGAGCATCGATCGCGCATGACATGGCCTGCCTCTGTACGACAACAAACAACGAAGACTCGTGCAGCGGCGACAACATCGCCGGGAACGTTTTAAGCGGCAGCAACATAAAACCCGGAGCTCTTAAAGCTCTTTCAGGCCTGTGCCCACAGGAACCCCTCACAGCGAACATAGCAGCAACGATAGGGGTCGCATTAAGCCAATTCGCCGCCAACATACACACAATCGAAGCAGCACAAAAAACTTTCGGTATAGGCAAGACAGTACAAACCAACGACTGCAAAGACTCCAGCGCCGGTTGCGTCATCTATTCAGACAAAATAAAGCACGGCACCACCGGACTCAAAGCAATTCCATGGGTAGTAGAACTACTTAAGGCCAAAACTTTATATGAAGAGTACAATTTGGCGGTCCAACACAAGAAGCAACTGATAGCCCAGCTGCGGGCAACAGCTGCCACCGGCATCCACGAATACCGGCGAGTCATAAGGGCGCAGACAAGCGAAGCCTCCAAAGAAACTTCTTCAAGCGATGGCCAAGCAAGCAAATCAGCAAAGAAGAAAGAATGCGAACAACACAAAAACAACACAACATGCACAGCAAATAACTGCAAATGGGATGGAACTACCGAGGACAAGGGGAAATGCGTAGCAGATGAAAGCAAAGGTGCAACTCAGACAAACGCAGCAGGAACA
>NW_027124304.1:0-249 GCF_001457755.1 Trypanosoma equiperdum | reverse complement strand
TTTTGAGAGAATTTACTAAATTATGAAATTTGACATATTTTAGCAGTTTTTAATGAATATGTGAAAATTGCTGTATTTTGTAAAATGTGTATAATTGTGGCATATGGATATAAAACAGTGGGGTAATAGAGTATGAAAAGTGAGTGCTATTTTATTTTTTTAATCTTGTCTATTTTATGGATATTAATTAGGGCATTAATACAGTGATAACAATAATAATAATAGGGGAGTGTTGTGAGTGTGTGTATA
>NW_027124296.1:78052-110548 GCF_001457755.1 Trypanosoma equiperdum | reverse complement strand
TCATCTTCCTCTTCATCCTCATTGGAAGTGTTGGCACTGTTATTGTCATTGACGTCTGTTACTGCGGTTTGATGCTGAATGCTTTTGTTTCCGTCGATATTTGTTGAGTCGTCGTAGTGGAACTGCCGCGCACTTTCTATTTTGTGGAGCGTTGGAGAAAAATTCTGTTTATCTTCTTGTTGCGATGGTGTCAATACCTCTTTTGTTTGCTTTTGAATATTTGGTATGTAAGGGGCCTGTGGCTGCTGGTGGGTCGGAATTTCTTTACAGCTCCCCTTGATGACGCTGAGGGGAATCGGTAAATAAAAGATGATGGCAAGTGCAAACAGTATGCGATTCATTTCAGTACCGTTGTAGACCCCTGTAAATCTATACTACTACTGTTTGTCTTTTTTTTTTTTTTACAAAATGTGTTTGTGTTATTTTTCAATATGTTGTTTTCCTATTTCTTCGATGTTTCTTATATTCACGTCCGTATATATTTCCTTTTTTAAATACACCCACTTTTTTTTGCCGATTTTCGATGAACTGCTGAAAAAACGTAGTGGAAAGTCACTTTCGCCTTCAATCCCTTTGCTTGCGCTTTCCCCTCAACTTAACTGTGCTTTAATGTGTAACTTCTCCTTGTGTCTAAGTAGAGGGTTAATCCATTCATTTATTATTATTATTACAATAATAAACAAGGTTAAAAGTAGTGAATTTTGTGAGTGATAGTGTCGCAGTAACGTTTTTAGTGGGATTTTATTTTAGGCCTTTGTGTTCGTGTGTGTGTGGATGGGAAAGAGAGAAGAGACAAAACACATAAGCACACCTAAAATGGAGCGGTTGAGTGTGGTTTCCAACACGAAAGGGTTCTGCCAATCGGTAACAGGCCGTAACGTGACTTTGACGAATCGGGAGAAATTTACCTTCTTCTCCTCTTGCACTTGCCACTGACACCCGACACTACACTAACATCTGATAGTACAATTAATGATGGTATTCACTTAACTACACCCACGGTTTAATATGTCATATTGATGCCATCGAACTCTACTAAACTGGGGGTAGGAGAAGGTGTACAAGGAGCATAAATTCCCCCCCCCTAGGGAGATGGGAAGGTAAAGACAACACCATAGCGGAAACTCCGGGGCTAACTCTTGCTTTTGTATCATCAACCAAAGTATCAGTGTGAAGGCAACATATCCCATTGTATACCCTTCGAACTCCTGGGGAATGGAACTGGCAAAGCCGTAGGGCATTCCGAACTAAACAGTTTACTGATACATCTCGACACGTACAATTGTACAGCTTTCCGTTCTTCCACATCTGTTATGGAAAAAAGACGCTCCAGAGAATCTCCAGGTGCTTCTGCATCTTCCGTACATCCAAGGCAACGGCACACCTGCTCCAAAGAGTTTAGAACTGCGGACCGAATAGCGCTCGTTGTCTCGATACCTAACTCCGCAGTTTTCTTCATGGCACTTAGGGGCCCATCCGTAGCTGTTGGTTTATACTTGCCGCTTAGATGCACAATGTGGCGCCTCCTAAGTGTAGCGAGCTCATCTTTCAGAGTTTTCAGCTCAGCGTCTAGCCCTTCAAGCTGCCGCTTAGCCTCCACCGTCAGCAACAGCAGGCTCTTGTCCTGCACATTCGTTAGGTTGGAAATGGTGTTGGGAGAAGTGGGGATCATCGGCAGCAGCTTTTTGTATTCCTGGCAAGGAGTGGCGTTACTTGACAAGAGAAGTAACTGCTCGTTGTTGTGCTTTACAGTTTCAGAAAGAGTTTTCAAATCGGACTCGATCTGTTTCTGACGCAGGATACAGAACTCCTGCTTTTGCACCTCCAGATCTATCAACCGTTGTAGCGTGGCACGGTGCTCATTAATGGCAATTGTCTGCTTTTCCAACACGGTAGACTTCCCTTGAACCTTCATGAGTTCTGAAATAAGCCGCGTTGTTTCTTCTTGCTGGGCTGCCTTGTCCTCTAGTTCTTCCACAGACAACCTTGCCATTTCCACTACACCTGCCCCGAGACGCGTTACCATCGACTGAAGCATTTCATCCTGCTGCCGCTTGGTCTCCCTTCGCATTTCTCGGATGCCCACAACGTGCTCCCCGTGGTCGTGAAAATACTGTTCCTCCGCTTCCCTAAACGTTTTGGTGAGAGTTCGTTTCTCTTCGAACGCGGCGCTCACTTTGCTGTCCCCAGTGGCGAGTGCGGTTACCTCCTCTAATAAGTCATTCCAGCCTCGGAAGAAGTCTTCGGCCGCCTCCTCCATACGTGTAATCAAGCCGAGTTGGTCCTCCACCAGTGCTGACTTAACACCAGCAATGTTTTCCATGGCAGCTCTCCTCTCCCGCAGGTACTCTTCGCCCTCACTTTGCTTCAGTGATAGAAAACACTGATCATCGTCCTGCAGGCCTTCGTCCACCTCCATTCTCTCTTTCAGCCGCTGCTCAGCCAACACAAAACGGTCCCGGGCACGCACGACGCTGAGGTTTCTTTCCCGAAGTTGGAAAAAATTGTGCGGAACATCCGGTGCGCCGCGTCCTGTTTTCTCCAGTTTGAACAACGCACGTGTGGCGTCCAGGTGTGTCCCATCCATGAAAGGAGGTTTATCATCTACTTCTTTGACGGCGTCCCACAGGATATCCACCTCGAGCTCGTCTGCCACCGGCTCCGGTGCCACCAACTGCGGCGCCGAATTCTTTTTACCCTTTTTCGCCATCCAACTGCTCTTTGAAGGGTTAGCAACAAATGAAGGTGAAAAAAAAAGGTGCGTAACACACGCCAAATAGATTTGGGTATCAGCAATTGACAAATAGAAGGAAGGTACGACGGTCAGGAAGTTTGTGCGCAAAACCACAGATAAAGTATGAAATACGATGTTAGCTACACGCTTCGTGCAGCGAACCGGCAGACCAACGAACCCCTTTGCCCATGGTGGATACCACACCTGCAAACGATGTGTATTGTGGTGCGCCCCGGGATGCAACCAGTGGCTTCCGATGGTGCAGCCTGATAGCTGCTGTGGCGTGATTCGGTCCTAACAATTCACATCCACACAAGGGGCACAAACAGAGGCAAGCAATCGCCCGGTGCAGTCAGTAAGCACTGTACATATATATATATGTAAAAGGCTTTCATAAAACGTGATACACTCGCGGCATTTCCCACCAACTCATGTACGCCGACCGGGGCGAACCGAGTGCCCTGTGATGGGTCCATTCACCGCTATATCTATACTTGTGTGCATGCTATCCGAAGAGAACATTTCCCAGGTTACGTCAGCCCCGCTACGGCAGGGTTGGACAACCCCCTAACAATCATCTCGCTCACCTGGTTAATGGTAGGGTGAAACGAGGGTTCGTTCCGCGGCTGAGCGCAATTCTTCTGTAGTTGCCTTCGGACTCCATGTTCGTATAGGTCATCATGCACCTTTCTGCTCGTTCCCCTCTGTAGCTTCGCTGCCCTCTCCGATATCAACGGATGAAAGCGAAGATCTATATCGGTCGGGGAGATATCCTGTAACTGCTGCTTTCTATGTTGAGTGTCGTTCCCTTGCTTCCCCTTTGGGTTTGAGTACAGTCTTTCCACGGTAGAAGCTGTGAAGGTCACCTTTCTCACCCTCGTTGCTACTGTGGGATCCGCATGTGCACGGACAGTCTCACCTTGCTCTTGCTTGCCGACCCTGTTAGTGGCCTTACCTCGCTGAAAAAGGTACTCTGAAATGGGTAAACCCTCCGCACGATCTTTCAACCGCCGTTGTCGCGCCAGTCTGGCTGAGACTAGCGAAATAGTGGGACGGAAACTCGGAACTACATCGGAATCGTCCAAGCCCTGCAAGCGCCCTCCGGTGGTCTCCAACACCCCTGCACCAAAAGTTCCCTCCTCGCGCTTCTTGCCTTTCGCACCGACGGACTCCATAGGGGTACTTTGGAAGCCCAACAACTTCCGTGAAGGAGGCTCCTCCGTTTCCTCATCTGGACTGGGCCATTGTGACGAAACACTGACACCCGTCATGTCATCCCCCGCATTAGACACTACATCGCTATCACCAATACTGGCAATCCCACGTTCATCCCTAATAACCAGTTCGTCACTCGACGAGACCCGACCTCCGTGGCGATCGAGTTTGGCTGCTGAGCCTCCCTGAGCACATGCAGCAACAACCTTATGGAGCAGGGACCGCCGCAGGAAATCATACCCTCGTTGTTGCTGTTGCCTTTCTTGGTCAACTAAAGCAAGTCGATACGCTAAAGCACTCTGCAATCCTGCCATCCTAAGATTATGCAAAAAAATCAAACACAGTGTGACAAGTGACACAACAGCGCGCACGTCGGCCCAAAGGAAAACAAGCACGATGCATGATACATTGAAAGGAGAGCACAAATAACAGTTCCAGCGTAGTCAGGTTACTGCAATACATACACATTTTCGCAAACGGACATCTCGTGGTGTAGGAGTTCAACCAGAGAGCACACACAAAGTGAGGAAAGAGAACACGGTGGTCCCCCATAGCTATTCACCGCCCCCTTCCCCCCACCCACACGCACCTCTCTCTCCTAACGATTCCAAAAATCTTATCTAGAGTCGTCTCTTGGGTGCAACTTGCTACAGAATCGAAGGCTGAAAGAGTCGGGATCTTTCATCGCGTCTCGCTGTTTCCCCCTCGGCGTGAGGTCTGCGTCGCGCGGTATGTACGAAGAGTACATACAAGACTCTTTGCTCCCTTTATTTTTTTCGTACTCCAAGAGCGACTTCGTTCGCGCCTCGTCAAAACACTTGTACAGATTAGGAAGCTTATTCCTCCCCTCCGTTTCGCTCCTCGGCTTTGATTCATCTGACGGCCTTGCTGCACGCTCGAACGACTGAGGGCCTGACGGTGGAGGGCTTGACAATGTGGCACGATTCCTCATGTTCTGCAGCCGCTCGTGCCTGGACCTGTTGCGGAGAACAAGCTCACGCAGTTCCTTTTCTAACTTTTGTGTCCTCGTACGGATACACTCCGGCGATGATGGGCCGTTCACAGCGAGAGGCTGATCTCCGCCATCCGCTTTCCTCGTTGCAACACGCTTGGGTTTCCGATTGTTAGAGCCTGCGCAACGCTGGGATGTCGGCGAGTCGGGCATCCGGTTAGTCAGGATGTAGTGTACCTAGTTGGGTGGTATTGTGAAGTGACGGAAAGAGAAGTTGAAATCCACTGAGCAGAGAAGAAACTACACAAACAAAGGGATATGACAGAATACAGTAAATTACCCATGTGGTAGCAGCAAGCAACTTCCCGACGCCTACCGTACCACCTTTCGCCACATCCTCTGAACGCGCATGCCAAGGGGAGGCGTAGGGCTGCAGCACAAATGTGGATGTAGACGCAAAAGAAGAAATGAACGGGCAGAACGGTGTCACTACCGTTCCTCGTCATGTCTTCAGAGCCGTGAATCTGCATGTGTACCCTGTGGTGTGCTTCGTCGACTCCTCACCACGAGGCCTATTAGGAACCTCTGCAGACTGTGCCCTACTGGGTGGCGCTTCGTTGGGGCCTCGCGGGGCGTTTGTGTTGTTGCTGCGCATCTGGACAACCCCACTCACACCCCCCTCCTGCGTGGGATACCTCTGGAGGGCGCAATAAGCCCGTTGCATGTACTCCTCGAACGCTGCAGATACACCTATGCTCCCCAAATTCGCTTCGGGTACAATCACAGCTTCCTTTCCTCCACACTGCCAGTCCCCAATGCCGGCACCCCGTCCCCTCCTGCATGAGCTCCCTTCATGCAGTGCATCTTGTCCTCCGCCACCTCCAGTGTGGGCCATGCGCATGACAAAAGAGCTCGGTGCTTCCTCTCCCTCGGATCTATCACAACATACGGTTTTGGTGCTTTCGCACATGTCTATCGCCGATGGTGCTGGTGGAACAAGCAGCTCCTCTGCATCCCCAATGCATACTCCCTCGCTTAGTTCCACCACAGCACCCTCCACGATCGGAAGCACTGTTGCACCAGAAACAACTGGTGGTGCATCAGCCGGGGCCCCATACTGCCCAATGAATACTCTACGTGGTCCTCCGCCATTGCTCCTGCAGTCATCCACCGCGCGGGTAATATCAGCAAACGACGCATGGTCCGGCGAACCTTTCTTCCGTCCGTCGACAATGACCACGGGTGCCATACGGAGCACCTCTTGGTATCGTTGCGCGTCGTACGCACAGTCTCCTGTCAGCGCAAGTACAGGACTGCCATGATGCAGCACAACGAATCCACAGGAACTCTCCAGTGAAGAAACCGCGTCGAACGCCACAAGGGAGACAGATGGAAAGTCGGGCAGACGGTACGGTACTGTTGGAGATGATTCATCGGTTTGGAGATTGACAAAGTCGCAAACACCGCCCTCCCCGGGTACACCAAACGCTGCTCGGGAGTGCATTTCCGCCAACCTGTGCTGCATGAGGCGCATCATCACCGTTTCGCTAGCGACGATCCGGGGGTGCCTCCCCTTGCGACCTTCAACAGCAATCACCACGGGGAGTTCTGCTGACATATGGGAACGGTTAGAAAACACTGCAATATTAGTGGGGATGGTACCGAAGTAGCGGAGACACTGGCGAGTCACTCCGTATCCAATACCAAAGAGAACAACCGGGGCGTCACCCACGCAGAGCACATAGGCTGTGCTACAGTTCCCCTCATACACCATCGAAGCCCCTCTGCCGGTGCTCAGGCAGACGACGGACAAAGTAGTCTGACGTGGCATGGCCCCCAAAGATTCGGGAGCGCACGCCGCAGCAATAGTGTTACCGTAACGTTCGTTCCTACGCTTCAGTTGTATTCACGCACGTGCGTTTGCATGCGGCAGTGAGATTGAAGAAGAACAAGCAACCGGTTGAGCAAGCAAAGAAAAGGCACTAACATGGCACGCCCAGGCGCAAGGTCCATATCCTTGCCGCCCACTCCCCCGTCCTACGCAGTGTCACACATTTATTCACTACGGAAAACATAAATACCGTCCTCGTTCGCAGGACAAAAGAGCAGTGAGATGAATAGTAGCCGCGATGCTAGGAAAAAAAAATAGTTAAATGAGAGATCAAAGTATAGGTTGAAAGCCCACTCAAAGGTGAGATGGCAATCCGTCCAGTGTTACTACTCGAACACCGCACCCTTGGGCATCAAAAGTCGTTCATGAAGACCTCCGGATCGGGGCCGTAGCGGTGGCCGGCATTCATACCATCGATGACTTGAATGTCCTCCGCAGTTAGTTCGAAGTCAAATATATTGCCATTTTCCTTGATGCGGGCCTCGTTGCCCGATTTGGGAATCGTGATGACCCCTGCTTGTATTTCCCAGCGGAGCATCACCTGCGCAGCTGTCTTACCATACTTTCCTCCGATAGCTTTCAGACGGGCGTCTTCGACGAGATGTCCTTGACCAAGCGGCGACCAGGCAGTGACGGCGATGTTCTTCGACTTGCAGTACTCGCAGAGTGCCTTCTGATTGAGCAGCGGATGGAGCTCGATCTGGTTAACCATCGGTGCAACCTTACAGTGCTTTAGCAGTTCCTCGATGTGGTGCTCGTGAAAGTTGGAAACGCCAATGGCGCGCACCTTCTTATCGGCGTACAGTTTCTCAAACGCCTTCCATGTGTCGATAAACTTGTCCTTCCCCGGCCAGTGGATGAGGTATAGGTCAACATATTCCAGGCCGAGCTTCTTAATGCTCTTCTCAAATGCGCTCAGCGTGCTCTCATATCCCTGGTCGGAGTTCCAAAGCTTCGTCGTGACGAATAGCTCTTCCCGCGGTACACCACATGAGGCAATGGCCCTGCCAGCGCTTTCTTCATTTTTATAGATGGCTGCAGTATCGATGTGACGATAGCCGCTTTTTATGGCCCACATCGTCGCCGTCTCGGCTTCATTGCCATCCTGTAACTTCCACATACCGAAACCAAGAACTGGCATCATCACTCCATTCGAGAGTTTTAGGGATTGAGTGAGAGCCATGTTGAAGAAATGGGGGTGTACTTATATACCGTTAACTGTGATGTTTTTCCTTTATTTCTTTTGAATTTTTTACTTTGTAAGTTTGTTAGAGGATAAAATTTCTTGTTTTGGGGAAGAAAAGTACGGTGAAACATTCTGTATAGAAAAGAAAAAAGGGCTTAAGGCACTTCTGCCCTCGCCCTAAAGTTATTTCGGCAGAATGTGGTCCTTTCTTCTTTTAACAGAGGGTATTGAAACTGTGCAATGTTCGCGTAATGCAAAGAAACAGGTGCGGTCCACCTTTTACACCGTAATTTCTACACTGTCAGTAACTTCCTTACTAAGTTCGGGTATAAGTGCATCTAACTCTGACGATTTGCTTCGCTGCTGTGACGCGAGCGCGCTGAAATCATCCTTGACGGATTCCATGGCACACATATCCACGCCACAGTCCACTGAAACCTTCAGCGGAACTTTCAACTTAACACCTGGGAATGTCTTTGCCACGTACGTGTCTACTTCTTCCATGATGGTGCGCGTCTCGTGTACACATTCCTCAAGGACACTCATGTGGCAGTCGAGCCAAAGCGAATCGTGTACGAAGTTTATCATAAAGGCTTTTTGGCCGTAAAAACTTTTGCGCACGAATTGACGAAATACGCGCCCAATCATCATTTGGGCAAGTTCCGCACCAAAGCTTTGAATGGGGTAATTTTTCACTGGAGGAAGGTTGAGCACTACATCTCGGGTTTTGTAACATACGCGTAGGCCTGTAGGGAGCTCAACAATGAAGTGTGTTGGCAGACCGGGATTATTTGCCCGCAGAGCAACCGTCCGAGCGAGACGGTGGAAGCGCGATATACCTGGATATTCTTCCTCTTCCCTGCGTATACATTCCTGAAGATCCTGAACGGGGATACCAGTCGTTTTGTGAAGCAGCGGCACGCCTGCACCATACAAACGCTGAAACGAGAAAGTCTTGGCCACTTTACGTAGCTTGAGAAATTTGGCCTCTCCACGCTTGTATCCGTTATAGATTTCATCATAGGATATTCCACTGAAAAACGAAGCGCGTTTCACGTGGAAGTCGACCCCCTGGTTTAGGTCTGAAACGAGCCTTTCGTCCTCACAGAGAACAGCCATAACAACAATCTCCAGCTGCGAGTAGTCAATTTCCACGCAACGGCCCTTCTCACCAAACCTTGATACAAAAAGGTGGCGTAGCGAAGATTTGTCGTCCTTCGGGATATTTTGGCAGCTTGGGTAGGAGCTCGTTGTGCGTGAAGTTGTGGTAGCGGTAAGATCAATATACTGTCTTACCTTATTGTCACTATGAAGGATGGACAGCCGGCCATCAGTTCCCGAGTGGAGAAAATTTGCGGAGCCACGCTCTAATTGCAACTTTTGTAGTAGAAGCCCCGCTACCTCCAGCTTGTGCCGCTGTAACACGACAAATGTTGCCTCATCGAGGTGGCGCTTGCGAAGCTGTTCAATGGTTCGTTTTTCTTTTATCGCCTTGAAGCATACGCCAGGTAACTGAACTGTGACGCAATCCTTTCGTCGCTCCTGCGGAAGAAAACACCCAACACCTGGGTACAATACCAGCGTGCGTACAGCATGGCTAAGCACCTCATCGCGCTGCTTGACGGCATCCTTTCCCCCGATACCGAAAGCGTTAACGAGAACAAACCACAGCATTTTCGCATCCGTGTCGGCACGGTGAAGTTCTCCGTCGGCCTCTACACGCAAGCCTTCTACGAGGGAAGAGAGACGAAGTGAGTTGGTCAATATATCCAGCACCCCTCTGTCAAACTTCGAATCTTTCTTTGACCCCTGCAGTTCCTGCTTGAGACCCTTAAGTATAGTGAGCGAATCACAAAAGAGAAGGTTCTCTGTATCCACACTTTCAGACCGAAAAGCGCGGCGAAGGAGCGGTTCATCAAGGGCGAAAACATTGTGACCTATGAGGATTGTAACTTCATCCTCATCGCGCTGCCCTTCACTCAGCCGCAAGTACCGTGCAAAGGCTTGTGTAACCTCTGACAAACGCGGAGCTCCCTGCACCATACTGTCGGTTATGTGATGGATAGCGGTAGACTGTGGCGGGATGGGGCGTTGCGGATTTACCAATGAGCTAAAAGACGTCCCCTCCACGGGATCAAATGCAGCAACCTCAATTATGGCGTCAGTCGCTGTATTCAATCCCGTGGATTCAATATCAAATACAACTAGTCTGTACTTGCGCCTCCGGGAGCTTCCGTCCGCATCAAAGAATCGTGCCACACGCTGTGGTAAACGCCCAGCTCCCCGCAACCCTCTTTCAGAAGCGAACCGCTGTAGGTGCACATCTGCCGACATGAGCCCGAGGTTGCCGTATTTATGGCAGAGATGAATGAGATGGGCGGTCCATGTGGAGGAATCACGCGAAATGTCTGTGTAGCCCAACGTAATGCTTCCACCGAAGAAGTAGGCCTGAAGGTGTTGTAAGGAAGTCCAGTCGAAGAACCGTTGCATGTCAAGTGGTATTTCATCGGGTGCATAAAGAGAGAGAGACTTGTCGATAGCCAATAACCGATTACGGATCGCCTGTGCCTGCAGAGTTGCCTCCTTGGAATCGATGTGAATTCCAGCCTTCTCTATGGAAGCCATCGCTAGCAACGAATCCATCCGATGGGCGACACAAATCAATTGGCTATTCCCACAGGCCTTTTTGAGTTGTTCTTGAAAAACACGGGATATAGCATCCACTGCGGCTACCAGGTAGTGTTGAATAAATGCAATGGGGAGGTCTGGCGTACTGAGCCCCAAAACCGACGACTGTGGTGTGAGGATGCCGTATTTCATTGCCACGTCGTGAAGGCTATTGCTGCCAGACTGACACCTCTGGGCGTCGAGGAGGTATTCTGCGAACATCGTGCACCACACCCTTCCCCCACGCTTTAAGAAACGTCGGAGTTCGGGATCGTCCCATATCAATAACACGAAGTGTTTAACATCGTGACACACAATAACATCGAACCCTTCCAATGAGGGTAGCTTGAACTCCCCGCGGGAAGAGTACTTGGTCCATGGCTCCACAACCTGTTGCTGATAGTCCATAATGCTAGTAGCTACCACATAATTCGCAGGTGCGTGGGGGTTTGCCGGTCGAGTGTATGCAGCAAATTCCGTCGCCATGAATGCAATCACAAGGTACTTTTTGTACTTGCGCATTTGTGCCTTTTCACATGACACACGCTTATCGAGTGAAAGAACACGAAGCCACTTCTCCACCTCAGAGTTTGTTACTGCCGGCATGTTATTTTCGCTGCTTAAGGAAGCCTGCTTCTCTAGTAAATTTTCTCTCGTTCGCTTGTACTGCTGGGTGCGAATATTATTTCCTACAGTTGCGTACACTTCAAAGCTGAAATCTGCGTCGAGAGAACCTTTTACCTCACATAGCGATGACCAGTACCGGGCCGGATCCGACTGATATACCCCACGATACTTTTCCCCAATCTCTGATGGGAAGACAAGGTAACAAGTGCGTCCCATTTTTGTGAGCGCGGTACGACATCGCAGTAATGTGGGACGATCTGTACGGTTCGTTGGGAGAAATATCACCTGCTTTGCTTGCCTCTCTAAGAGGCAGCCCAAAACGTCGGAAAGCATCCCCTTTGCTCCATATCGTTTTTTCTGAAGCGGCTCATAAAGGGCCACGTTAAGTCCGCGGGAACCTGCGCGCACCAGGTGAATAACATATATGGTAAACCGTGGCGCGACGAGGCGGTTCAAAGTAATAATGGGGTCCTCCTCGCTGGATTTGAAGACGAGCGTGCGCAGGTGTACCCAATGGGCGCGAAACCACTCTTCGGTGAGTGGCTCCGACGCATGCTTGCCGCGACCTTTTGTCACGATACGAACAGGCGACTGCTGGGGATCTAGTGTCTTTATGATTTCTAAGCTATCAACACTGAGAACAGGAATGATGCCACACCGTTTCAGTTCACCGCTGAGTCGCGTCAGGTGAGGGGCCAGAGCTCCCCGCTCCTCTTCGTCGGCCACAATGGGAATCATAATCGCTTGTGTCATGCCGTGTGTGTATTGCATTAGTTCGTCCGCCAAACCTGATACGTCTGACTCACCATCAGCTGGAGAGCGGACTGCATTGCAATCTTTCTCGACCGAAAAGAGGTAAAAGTTTTTCGATCCAGTATCATATGAGACCAAAAAGATTGGAAGTTCCTCGTTGGCACGCTCATCTTGTCCTTGTTGTCGCATGACGTAGCTATCTTTTTGTTGCTTGAGGTCTCGGAGCACTCGGTCGTAGTGGCGGCGAACGCTCTCCTGCGCCCCAACGCCGGGAAGACATGGAACTCGAAAGAACTCTGCAAAACCCTTGGCATCATCAGCAAATGGTTTCGAACTTTTCAGGGCTTCTTGCACCTTTACAAGAGCGGCGAAGGTAGAGACACATCTTAAGTTCGACTGTGCAATTCCCCTGTGTACCCTCCGTATCCAGCAGCTATTTAGCCGCATGCACACTCACTCTATATGAAAGTCTATATCTATACAAATAGGCACGTATACCTCTCTTTCTATATGCCCTTGTGCTACACGTGATAGCCCTTTTTTAAAATATAAACCCAATGTAGGGGAGGGGGCGGAGGAAGGAGGAGAGGAAATACAAGAAATGTGCAGTCCACAGCTGTGAATAACGGTTCTCCCCCCCCCTGTCTCGTACGCGTGCACGATATCGTACATGCACGCCAATATGCACACTTTTATCACTATGCGGACCACCAGAATATACACTCGACACCAGCGGTAACCTTTGCCTCATGGATATAATTCCATATTGTCTTGCGTGCCACCTTAACAAGTAAAATGAGAAGAATGCCGCCACATTTCAATTTTCCATCGGCGCTGAGTTTCCCTGAGGAGGTTACGCCTTCAACGCCACCATCGATTAAAGACCACTACGTGAGTAGACGGAAGAGCACTGCCAAAACTTAATTCCGGTCATGCCTCGGTTAGCACCCGCTGGGACACCGGCGAGCACCGCTCATCCGACGCGAGGAAAAAAAAGACAGAAAAATGGCACAAGTGGGAACAATCTCTACTCTGCACCATGTCAGCTGAATTACGGACTTCCTGCCACTTAATATGCGAGGGGGGGGGGGGGAAAGCTGTTTTAAAAAAAATCCATCCTTTTGGTGGCGACCCACCCGTTCCGTTTTCTCCCGATACCCGGATTTGTTGTAAACTCAGTCGTGCGGACACACGAACGGTGAGCAAACAACAACAAAAAATTGCACACATTCCACGTACTAAGTGACTACATATAAATCAAAGTGAAATGGTCCATCCCCAAAACATGCCACGACATGGGTAATTACATTAATTGACCACAACATAATTCTTCTACGCCCCACGCTATGGTATTTGTGGCACCACACCGGAGTCAACGGAAGATACTACATTTTCATCTCTTTAATCTCCACAGTAAACTATAAATAAACGCACATCGGAACGGAATCCAGGAACAGTTTCATTTATTCTTGTGCGGTATGTATGGCAAAAATAAAAATACAAAAAAAGCACTCAACCCCTTTCCTCCTTTCCCCTCCCCCACACCGCGCTGAAAGATAGAAGCTGGAGCCATTTTCTGGCTTTCAACACGTACGCAGAACGGCACTAACACCAGAAACTTTTTAATTATCAAACGCTTAGCGACCAAAGAGCATGAAGGAACTGCAACAATAAAACGAAAAAGGAGGATACATTTGATACACGAGACGTGAGGAACAGTGTGCCGCGGCGCAAATACTGCACAGTTTAGCAGGTGCATAATGTCATTACACACACACGCAAAAAAATATATATATATATATACCAACAATATAACGGAGCATCAAACAGTATCTTAAGAGTTATATAGTTACCATCTGTGCTCACTTCGAAACGACCAAAGAAAAAAAAAACAAAAACGATAGGGGAAAATTTAAAAAAAAACAACTTATACATGTATGTGAAGTAACAACGATAAATTAACGAGAAGAGTTCCCAACGCAAACATCCCAATAGTGGGCGGTTACACGGCGCAACTTCTTTTTTTTTTTGAAACACCCATACATCATGACAACGTGGGGTGTCCAATCCATCCCGGAATGACCTTCACATCTCGCCATTACGACTTCTCCCCTGAGGCGGGAGACTTTTCATCTGACTTCTGTTGTTCAGTTGGTTGTGACCCAATTCGCGGTGCCGCGACAGTTCCCAACTTCTTCAACCGCTCCACCTCCTTCATTGCCTCCATGTACATTTTCGCCTCCTCTTGTCGTTTCCGTTCCAGCAGTGTTGTCTGTGCAGTCATTTGCCTGCGCAGCGCAAAGAGTTCCTTCTGTCGTTTGTAGCATTTACCCATACCGTAGAGAGACCCCAGAGTAACAGAGAACCAGAAGAAAATGTACATGGTATGCACAGAAGGGGGTAAGTGGACGTAAGTTATTTCATCTACGCTGCGTCGCCATGGCCACGGGTGGCCGCGCACCATTCGCTGGTCATCTCCCGAATAGTCCTCAATCATTTCCAAGTAGTAATGCCGCGCACCGTGCTTTTCTACCGACTCCTCTGCACGATCAGGTCCCCACCTGCGCTTGTAGTAGTGGACCGCCATGTTCCATGGGCGCATGACCAGCCACGATAAATCCGCGGCAACGGGGCCCTCATTGTCTTTATTCGGTCCCCAAATTAGTGAAGCAGACATGTATTCCTCACGCCGGAATATGCCACGCACTGAACCCGGTGTGAAACCCTCGCCAACGTACTGCATGAGGAGAGTCCTGTGCTTTCCGGCGTCTATGGGAACCCAGCCACGGTTCACCATTATGAACTGACCGGTGTGGGCAATCTCAAAAGGCGTCACCACCAGAAATCCCCCGTTACTCTCTTCGTTTGAAGAGGCTCCCTTATAAGTCGGAAGAGCACGCGGGCCCACAAGCATGGAGCCTTCGTTATCAAATGTGCCCTCGAAGGCGGCTGGGAGGAATTCAAACTCGTCGATGGTGGCATCTCCTGGTGGAAGTTCATATACTGGAGGTTTGCGGATATTCTTGTGGTTTTCCATCAAACGGCGCTTCTGCCGCCGGCGATGCAGTTGCCAGATTCCCGCATTGAACGACATTACACCGCTCGTAAGGAACATGAAACCCATGTAATCTGGCCTCATGTTGTCTGCCTTTTATTTACGTAATGCTTATACTTATTTACCTAACCCGAAGGTGGAAGGTGTTCTTTCCCTGCCTTCACTTCCACTTTTTTCTTTCGTTACCACACACAAACCGTACGAAGTCGGTGTTGCGGAAGAGCCCTTTCCGCACTTCCCCCCTGTAGTTTCACGTGATGTGAGAAACCCTTGTAACTGCCCCTTAAAAAAAAACGTGGATGCTATGTGAGCAGACGCCAACACAATGTTAAAAGCAGACGCTTACGGGGAATGCGAGATTTAAAGAAAAAAAAAAGACACTCACGAAGCCGTGGTAAAAAGAAGCGAAAAGGGAAGTTGTGAAGTAAATTATGGTCACACTTCACTGCACTACATCTGTACTGAAGCAAATGAGACACGACAGCAACTCACAATTTGTATGTTTCCCTTCGCACTTCAGCCGTTTCCTCTTTAGATACAAATATGTACAATACAGCCGCCAGATAATTCGTATGCCTCACACGGTGAAGCGAAAAGGGAGATGTAAAAAAAGAGGGGGAGCAGAAAAATATGAGACAAAAGAGAACACAACACCTCACTTATCGTTGTATTGAAACACCACAGCTAATACATCTCGTGGACCCCTCATCCTCACAGTAGTCGAAACAGCAAATAATTAAGCGAGCGAAGCCGCAGAAACTCGAGGATGCGGCACTGAAGGGAGGTAAAGAAGAAATCCCCCCACTAGATGTTTTTTTTTCCCCCTCCTCCCCCGTAGGAAACGGGAGGAAAAGACACAAATAAGGGCGGAGCCAAACTTCCCCACAATATATATAAAAAAACACAACATTTCATTACGCTGAACATCCGTCAAGAATATCGCTGAGTTCCTGGTAGAGCCTCTTCATGTTTACGAAGTTTCCTTTGCTTTCTGCCAAGGCATCGGCGTATTGGGTACATCGCTGCTCCGCTCTTAATAATTCGTCATGGAGTTTCAAAATCGGGGCATCCGCGTGATGCTTTCGTATTTGAGCTCTAAATGACTCCACTTCCATATGCTGACGGTCCGAGCCGCTCCTCTCCCTGACACTTTGTGGATTCTGCAATTTCAAATTTTCCTTTAGTCTATTGGTTTCACTTCTCAGTTGCTCCACCTCTTCTCGAAGACGCTCAATGCCCGGCATATTTCCCTCCAAGACACGAGTCAAAAATAACTCGTCTTACCCCCTTCCTTCTTTTTGTTTTTTTTTTAAAGAACTAATTATTTGGTTTGTTTTTTCCACACGCACACACACCGCACTTTCGCGGGTGGAAAATCCCTCCCTATTACCTAAAGGGACAGGAGAGGAGCTACACCTTGTTACCTATTAAAAAGGATTGGAATGAGGGAAAACGAAAAGGGGGAGGAAAAAAATAATAATAAAACAAGCGTGCGGGAATAACGTCAGACGTAATACAACTGAGACATGAGTTGATGAAATGGAACCACAAATATATATGAAGGTGAAATATAAAATGCGTATATATATATATATATACACGAATGCCATTCATCGCACATATGCGGCAAGTAGTTACCCAATGAGGCCGCAGTTGCAACCCCACTTGATGACTTGCTCATTTGTTAAATGCATTTCTTCATACATACTTGATTTAGCGGCCAAAAATACCACAACCCGATGGCACATTTCCCTCGCTTTCTTTTCCATTTCTTCGGTTCCTTCTACTCTCTCCCCCTAATTCCTTTTTCTCTCATTCCTTCACACATATACACACTGCCCTATACCGATGAAACTATATATAAATAAATAAATAAATAAATATATATATATATATATATAGGAGGAAAAAGCATAAATTCGAAAAAAAAAAGCGCCAGCAACAAATAAAAGCATTAATATTCACAATAATAACAATGTTGGGTTAATTTAGTCAGTTAAGTGACGAACATCTTGACCATAATATAAGTGTACTGATAACGACAGCAGAGATGTAAGCAGGAATCAACAATAACGACGGTAGAAAATACGGGTGCGCATCAAAGCAAAACAGAATACCCAATCAGGGGTGTGCGGAGGGAGGGGGACCCAACAATTTGTTGAAATGAAAACAAACAAACAAACAAAAAAGAACAATAATGCAAAAGCACAATGGTAATAACACCACACGGGGGGGGGACGACAACAACACGGCACGTCTTCACATGCATCGGTCGCCGGGAGCATAATTCCCAATGAGAAAATGAGAGAGAAATTGTGGGGAGGGGGGAGGGGAAGCGAGTATGTGTGTAAGGAAGAAAGGAAGGAGGGGAGCGAAATCACATTTTCATTTCCTTTTTTTTTCTTTCCTCCAAGTTTGTTGCAGCTCCTTTCACCACCACGGGTTACCGCAATTCAATGCTCTTATTTACTGTTCTAGTTATATATATATATATTTATTCATATATTTATGCACAGTTGCATACTCGTAACACATTTACTCATCTTTTTCGCCCACAGGGCGGAGGCCAGAGGAAAATAGGGGTACGGAAGCGGGGAGGGGAAAAGGGAAAAGGGAGAAAGCAGAAAGTGAAAGATTAAACAAAAAAAAAAAGTAGAAACCAATTGAAGGAAACGTGAACTGAACCGAATGAGAATACTGCGGTACGTCAACACCTGTCACCGCTTCTTCCTTTAATCTTTTTTTAAAAAAAACCTCTTCCGTTCCCTTCCTCGCCGATACCGGAAAGGCAACTGGTAGTTAGTAAGCATAAGCGTTACCCTACGCTAGTGGATAGTAAAAAAAACTAAAAACAGGGGCTCTGCAGCACGGGCATAGTGGAACGAAGAAAAAAGAAAGCGAAAAAATATATATATACTCGATTGCAGGAAAAAAAAGTCCTCTATTAACTGCAATCCGCTCTGTCAATTAACTAAATACGTGCCGGATATATAAAGAAATAAACAAATATATGTGGATATATGCTTGTGCGCACTGAGGCATGTGATTTAATTTGCAGGTTCACACGCTTTCAAGTTCATGAAGCTTTGAAGCCTTAGTGGTGCCCTCATTCACACGCTCCCGAAGAATGTTATTTTCTTCTGAAACCCGCTCTGCGTAGTCACGAACCAATTGCAGATGCATTTCTACCGAGTCTTTCATATGCTTCTCTAGAGAAGAGTCACACACAGTGTGCAAGCAACCATAGGCAGCGTAAGGGCAAACACAACCTTCACCTCCAACTCGGCTGCTATTTTCTCCACTGATAGTTGGGGCGGTTCTGCAAACTTCCTTGTCGGCATCATCGTCCTCGCTGTTGGGGTGACTTTGTAGGCTTTCGGTGAAAGCGCTGGTAACCGGTGGGTGTTTCCTGTCGGGGGCTGAGGAGGGTGCGTGCAAAGCGGGAAGTGAAAAATTGTCTTCAAGTGGCCCTAAGGGTTTTCGCCCTTCCCGAAGCTGCACACTTGATTTTGTTCGAGAGATTGCCTCAAGCTGCTTCAACGACTGGTTCCTTAACATCCGAGGCCGTTGCCGCCATTCCTTTCCGTTTGTTATCTTCCACACCTCTTCACCCGAATCCCTAATCCTTGACGGTGACACTCGCCTGCAGTTTGGGTTCCTTACACACACCGAGGCATGAGCATCTACGCAAACTTTTCTAAAATATTGCAGACAATAAGGACAGGCGATCTTCATCATCGTGCACACGTCTTCGTGCCTCTTCAATGAGTGACGTGGAAACCCCTGTCCACAATAACGACACTTCTCTAGTTTGGCCCCGCAATCCATCAGAGTGTGTTTCTCCAAACCACAGCGCATCACGTGGCATGTGCACAACGGACAGCGCACTAGAGATCGGGAACAACGACGATTGTGCCGTGGAATATCACCGCGCACTAACAGTTCATTACAGCGAGGACATCGTACGGGAAACTCGCTACACTCCTCGATGTGCCCTTCGAGGTTATGTTTTTCTACCACTTGTCTACAGTGCGGACATCGTGTGGACAAACGCACGCATGTGTGGGATGCATCAGGGCGTACGGGGCCATTGCAGTTGGGGCATGTCATCGATATCTTACGGCTGAAGCCGTCATCGGAGGGGGCTTTAAGGTCCCTTATGCGGTTAGCATACCGCAACGTGTTCAGCGTATCCTCACAGTGCCGCTGCAAGGGTGAAACTGTCGCTATGAAACATGTCTTACAATTACCAATAAAACTTTCACGCAGCACCTGCGTCAACTTGGAGGCACGAAAAGGAATATGCCGTCTGTTCCTTGACATGGCCCGAATACATTCCTTGAGGGCCAACAGAGACTTGTTTATCTCAGCTCCTTCATGTCGTCCCCTTGTATCACTACTTGTCGTATCCGCAGCCCGCTCACTACCGGCTAAATCTATAAGAGTGACTCGGCCACCATGCGGCTCACCCTGATAATTGAGAACCTTGATTTCCAGCACTGCGTGCGATCGGGAGCTCGTGTCGTTTGCGAGCGTTGACCCAGATGAACGCAGCGACTCTCCTTTTGAAATGAGTTTATATACCTCCTTGTCACATGTGACAACTTTCTCCGACAACCCGACAATCCGAAGATTGTCAGCCTCATCCTGCATCATTTTCAACTGTGTCCGTCCATTCAACAAGTCAAAGAGCTTAGAACCGTAAACCTCATAGAAGCTAACCGCAAGCTTGCGAGTGGTTTCTTCGCCAATCAGCTCCCTAATGGCGTATCCATACAACCCTATGGTCTTGCTGCCGTGACCCAACATGGTGTGTGTTTTCCCACTGCCCGTCTGGCCAAAGGCAATAACCACAACGCTTCCCCCGTTCTGTACATCCGACAGCAACGGTTGACAGCACACCTTGTATACCACATCGTTTGCCACAGACTCATCAAATACATAATCAAATGCAAAAGCTGAGGTCTCCACCACTGCCTTAAGGTCAACGCGTGTCTTCGGTTCGTGCACTGATATGGTGCGACAGTCCTCACATGTAACAATGTCCTTGTCTCCCGAGTTTCCATTATTTGCGATTGGCCTCTTGCGTATAGCTACGGTGATTGAACTCGTAATTGGACAGAGTGAGGTCATGCCCTGGTCTCTAATTGATATGGGTAAAGTTTCCCCCTAGCGCCACAGCCACCAGCTGTCGTACCAATTTATGTGTAATCTATTTATTACTGACAAGTGGTTATGAAGGACAATGCAGTGGGAGCAACAATATTGAGACCAACAACAAGGACACGCAATAAACACGATAAAGTGAGAAACATATCAGAAACTATAGTTGTATTGACATAAACCACCACTACCACTACGAGAGAAAGAGAGGAAAAAAACACAGCTTGCCCGTAAAGAGAGTCACGACGGTAATAACGAAGCCTCAACCACCGGCACACAACTGCCCTCCCCATGCGGTAGCACCGGTATTCCTCATCACATTGTCAAGGCGTTACGCAACTCATTCCATCCCTGACTGCGATTGAAGCGCCTCGCAACACTACACCTCGACGTAAGACAACGAATCTAAGAAATGGTGTGTACAAAACCACTGGGCACAAACGAGCAAACAAACATCACGTTTGTACTGAGATGTTCGTTTGTGCGTCAACAACTTTTACACCCCTACTCGTCCTTGATGGTGTTCTTTGGTTTGGGGCTCTTAGGCACCAAAAATTTATCTGTTAGGGCCCAGCGGCGCCGCGACCAGTAAGGCCGCTTGTCGTCACGCAACTTCACCGTATCAGACACAAAGGCACTCGGATCATTGGTTGCAAACATTGTATTTGCCTCGAGTGTTTCTCCCTCGTGACGGTTGGCGAGTTCATTTGGCGTATGCGTGGGAGTTCCCATCCGTTCATCCACAACACGGGAACACACATGACTAACCATCGTCCCCGGGGCGTCGCCCGCAGTGCGCAACGGTGCAGGTCTGCCTTGCTCATCCACATCATCAAGAAAAAGCGGAATGGCCGGGTCCCAGTTGCGTTGCTCAGCCGTACCAGGGATACGTGGTAGTAACCCACTCGCGTCGTAGCGCTCCACAGTGGCTGCAGCGCGTATTAGCTGTACGAGCAAGTGGTCTTGGTGGTGCTTAAACGCGAACCGGCGTCCACTAATGCTCGCCGGAGTCCCATCCGCATATTCGAAGTCAGCTATTTCTCGTGACGGCCCATACTTTCCAGGGCAACCGCCGTGGCCGTGGTAATACATCCATTCGGTACGAGTCTTGCGCATGCGCGGCTGCGGCAGTCTCAACTCCGACAGTGCTGCGGGATAAGTTGGTTTCTTCCCTGGTGCCGGCCACGCAGGGAGAGAGGTGCCGTCATAGTTGCTCCGTGCCTCCGAGTAGCCACGCATAGCGGCTCGCGTGATGATTGGCGCGCGGACCGTATGTAGGCGCATGACGTCAAATATCGGTAGTCCACTGCCCTGATCTTTTTTTTTTAAAAAAAAAGGGAATAAAGAACTGGAGATTACACAACGGCAGTAACGAAACAAATAAAACAAGGACAACCAGTAGGATGAAACAAAGGAAAAACAGTGGGTTTCAGGGTCACGCCTAGCATTCGTGGGAGCTGAGCCCTGAAGTATCTCACCGGAGTTTACAACCGGCACCGTGCGCTCCAGGTGTTGGGAACCATGTGTTGCTGTCGATGCACTAACCGTTCCACACACCTGTTCCAACCTTTCAACAATGTTGCTTAACTGCTCCAACGCAGCGGCACTAACTTCACACTGTTGGTCTACCTCAGCAATGCCGCTAAGTGCCCGGAAGGCCGCCACACCGCCACTCGGGTGAAGGCTGTCATTACACCAGTGGCGATGCAGCAAAGCACGATGGTATACAAACGATGCGTAATTAATATAATCACCCCGTAGGCCCCGGATCGAGCGTTCAATGACGCACATCGCGTCCAGACCATTCGTCCCTTCAACACCAACATCACCATCAGCAACACCAGCTGCCAGCCGTAAATAAATCGGTGCCGCACGGTGCTTCATGGACACGGGCAGCGACGGCAACAAACGCCTCCATGCCTGCAGACGTAGGACCAAGGGCACGTCCTCGCAACCAACAACACACTCCATCGCTGTATTTGTCATGACACGATGATCAATCATTAAACCTAATGCAGACTCCCACGACACCGGTAACAATAAGGGCAATACACGATGAATGGAACCCGAATCTCCAGGCGGAATACATTGGAGAGCTCCTAGAGCATACTGCCAAGCTGTGCTCGGCAAGGTGCTCAGTACAAGGTGCACACATTTAACCGTGGGGGAACCGCAAACAGATCGCTGCAGACCCAAAAGTTGCAGCGACTCCCGCCACCGCTCTGCCCGGTGTAATATGGAATATGTAGAACGGAACACCCGTGCAGACGGAACACCACCACTTAATAGCACATGCTCTTTCAGCAATTGCAGGGCGTAACGCCACTGATGATCCGACGATCGACTGGAAGACGATTCAAGGAGGACAAAAAAGAGCTCCGCCTGCGCCGAGCCCAGCCATCTCGATGCATCACCGAAAACGTTGTGTTTGTCGTTGGCGTCACGCTGCTCGGTCCTCAAGCTCGAACCAGGGCCCAGACCGAAAAGTACATGCGAGGACGTACTTTCCCCAACTGAACGCCTGTGCAGCCACAATTGAACCACCTCAAGGGGTACATCGGCAGAAAAGCAGCACGCAAGTAACTCCGCTACTACACTGTAATGCAGTTTCATTCCGTTGGCTGCAATTTTCTCTGCCACGGAAAGTGCAGCCCGCCACTGACTGGAAAGACGTGCGGCACGTATTACTAGCGGGGCCCACTCCACTCTTCGTTTCGCCTCCGCTCTCGCCAGCAGTATGGTAGCCTCTTCCCATCTCCCACGCTTCGCGAGGATCTCGAGTACTCCACGCGTGACACCCACCTCAGATGCATGTGCGCATGCCTCCATCCACTGCTGACCCTTCGGAAGCACCCCGGTTCGTACTCCTACCAATGAAGTTTCTAAGGGAGGACCGCCAGTGACTGTACTGGCAATGGGATTCCAGTTAGAAGAACGGCCGCAGTTACGTGCGCTACCACCGCCCACCTTCGAGCACGCTAAGAGCGCCTCCAACTCCATGTACAGGCGAGAATTTACCGCAACCCTTTTAGAAAAATAACGGATGTACTTTCCCAACAACTCCGGCCGCTGCGTTAACCGCTCCGCACCCAGCGCTACAAGACGAAGCGCATCGCTCCATCTGTCGTCCATGTACACCCGCCGGGGCGGTGGGTTCACATCAGCCTTCAACCACGTGAAGGTCTCATCGGACCAAAGGAGTGCCATGTTAATAGCAAACTGCTCATCACAATTCCCTACAAACGCCATGAAGGCGGTGTGGACGTGCCCAACTTCTGGGGCCGACATGCCGCTTACAAACCGCAGCGCTACCGTCCACTGCTGGGCTTGGGGAACAAGTGAGCAAACATCAGCCAATAGCGTCCTGCAAGTGCCCTTTTCAAGCAGTCTCGAAAGCGCATTAATAACGTCCGAGCTTTGCTCACTTCGCTGAAAGAGCCGCCGCACGACGACCGACGCAAGCTTCTGGTGCTGCCCAAGGCTGTCCAAAACGAATTGTGCGATACTCTCATGATCCTTACAATGCTCTACCACCCAATCAATAACGGCAGCGGATCTTTCATCTCCACACATCTGCAGGAGCCCCATCACACACGAGCGTGGGATGTCGTCCACAGGATGTGCTGCAGCGCCTTCCTGCCGCGACACCTCGTTGAACAGTGTCCTCAAGGCATCCGGGGACTCGGCCGCGTGAGCGACCAGAAGGGGAAAACAATGCGGCACACGTTCTGTGACTAAGCGGCTCAAACCAACAAAGTCGCACACCGACTTCCACCTAACAGCCGATTTAACAGATTCAAGGACGCAACTCTGCAGATGCCGTCGCCACCACAAAATATTCATCGTGGATGGCATCACACGCCTGGGGTCAGGGGCGGTGCTGTCACGAGATATTTGAAGTAGCAAGTATAAGCACTCAACAGGCTCATATGTGGAGAGAGGAACCTCAATAGCAGCAGAAACAACATCTTGTAAACGCTTAAGTGCAGGAAGTCCCAGCGATGGAGCGGTTGTGCTACAACTGGTAGAATCACCAGAACGACCGCCACTAACATTACTTGCAGTACCATCAAAGGTAACAACCTCGTTGCCATGTGAGCCGTTCCCAGCAGCAGTACAACAGCGCAACACACCGACCGCGTTGCTGCGTAGCACCTCAAATGGCAGCATCGTCACCGCAAATGCCGGCATTGGAAGCTCTTTGGCACAGCAATAGCTTGTGACTTCACTGTTAAACGCCGTTTCTCGTCGTGGCTCCTTCTCGTTTGTCAAGCAGAATCTCCAAGGACACGTGTGCATGTGCAGGGCCACGTCCACGCACCACCTTGCCGCAACACGGTGTACCTCATCTCTTCCAAGGTTCCCTTCCGTCCTCCCTCCACACGGTCCAATATTTTTCTCGTGGCCATCGCACGACGACATCACGACCGTGAACGCGTCAAGGCCCGTGAGATGTTCAAGATCTTTTAGCAGCCCACTATGCAGAAAAAGCTGACGGTACATTCCCTCTTCCCTTGCCGTTACTGCCAACATAATTGTGCGAAGCGCCCACAATCCATGTTCACGTGAGTTTCTGCTTCGCAGCAACTGCTGAGCAAAACGCTGGACAGCATGCGTGCGACCGGAGGTTAACAGCGCCCTGAAAACCGCTATGCATGCGACAGAGGCGGCCTCCTTCTCTTCCTGTCCTACATCACTATGCGGCACAATTATGTCTAACGACAAGCGTTCTGCCAACATCCCATAATGGGGTGTGAGTGACTCCTCGCCCCTGTTAATATCAGAGCCGCTGGCGTCGACAGAAGATGACATAGCTCCGAGAATTAGTGCAATACAATCATGGCGGTGCGCGGGTGTCACAACACCGTACCTCTGCACAGACTTTGTTGCGAGTGCTTCTGCATAAAGCGCGGTTGCTTCTGACCAGCAGCCGTGGCCACCAACTGCGAGCAATCTTGCTATTGTTTTGGCTGCCGCACTTGATGAAGCGGGTTCTGGGCGCCTCCACCGTGCCGCATTAGAACGGGCGTGTCTCTTTACCCAGTTGCTTGCAGCGGTCCGCCAGATGTGCATGCACAGCGGCAAGCACTCAGACGGGTGGGCCCAAGTGGCTTCATAAAGTTTAAAATAGTTGAAGAAATAAGGGAGGAGCGAAAACGGTAAGTGAGGTCAGCGAGTCGTTAACATGTGGGCAGATCATATTCAAAAACGTGCGCGCACTGCTACTCAGCCAATTTTCTTCAACCACCTTTTAGCGCACCGCTGCACCTCTTCAACACCATCACTTTTACTGTACAAATTGGCAGCGCACACTTCTGAAGTAACACGTTGCAACCTCCGACCCTTCACAGATACAGACACACACGTGCGCAGCATTCGTAGCGTACTGGCGCCGTTATTAAATAAATAAAATAAAACGCAGGAAAAGTGAGAACAACCCACGGCAAAACGGTGCGGCCACCATAGTGCGGGAAGCTTGACTTCAGACACATTCGCGTTACGTACCGACAAATACGAAAAAACACAATTCCCCCCCCCCAATGTCTTAACTTACAACACCTCCGCCTTCAGTGGAGTGTTGGAGTAGATTCGCAAGACGTACTCCTCGCGAGAGGGAGTGTATGACGAAACAACAATGATGTATGTAGCATTCATGTCCACCTTGAGAGGTTCCAATGAGACGCCACATCGCCTATACGGACCGGAAGTAGCAACACGCTGCAAAGATGTGGCGTCCACCAAGCGGAACACCGTCAAGTTGGTTGAAATGCAACTCGCTTCATTTTCCTCCTTTTCCTCGGCTGGTGCCATCAGCAAGAGCAAGCGGGCGGTCAAAACCCCTGCCGAGGTTGTAACAATGGAAACTTTACTGTTGCTTGTAATATATGAATCTGTTCTGAGCATGATAGACCTTGTTACACCAGTGATTCCGCCCTGAAGCTTTCCCCGAACAGCTGTCTCCACCCAACCAACACCCTCTGGCACAATTTCCCGTAGTTGATGTGGCTCCGTCGTTTCAACGGTAAGTTCAAACGCTGCGGGTATACCCTTCTCCCACTGTGCAACTACAATTGTATAGTCACCGGCAGGAAGGGGAGGTAGTGGTCCATCCGACGTTGATAGGGCCTTCTTCGTCCATTGGCTTTGCTGTAGCTGTTGTTCAGATTGTAGTTGATGCGATTGTGGAACAGGGTAGTGCACGGACTCTGGCGCAAAACAGCTTCGAAGGCTTGTATCTACGACAACACCACCATGAGCAAACAACGGTGCACACAGGTGCAAGCTACATTCATTGGTAGAACCCACCCGTGCAGCCCACTTGACCTGCCCCACTCCTGGGTCCTGCCTTTTTTGCAGGAGGTGCACCTGAACACTTTTGTCACTATCGTCATTATTTTGATCTGATACACATAAACGTACGGATACCATCGATGCACGTGCAAGTGTTAGTAGGTACTGGGGATTGTACACAAAGGTTTGCAGAAAGCTCCTACCCCCGCAACTCACGCCTTTTACCCATTTGCCGTGCGTCACAGTGCAATGCCTGAGACTACTGCGGGGAATGGCATGCATATACACACCCCAGCAGCGCTGAGCCGACTCCTGCAGCAGTACTTGAGGCCATTCTGTGTGAAGTGTGAGGGAAAAGCTGAACTCTGACTTGATAGCAGATTCCAACCGACTAACAACAACTAGAAGATCACTTGTACCAGCTGGGCAGTTGAAGCTCAGTGTATACGCAGCCATGTTTCGGTATGTGGGATTGCTCAAGGGGGCTATTTTTACGCCCAACTCTGTTCCGTGGGCGAGCCGGCGACAGTAACACATGCCAAAACTACAACGAGCTCCCAGATGCTGTGCGATGGAAGGGAACCGAGTGACATCATATACCTTGAGAGAAACGTACGGTACATTCGGGTGGTCCCTATCAAACTGTTGACCAAACGCCGTCGGATCCGTCATGTGACGTGAAAACACAAGATGCATGCGGGAAGGCTTCGGTGCGTCGATTACGCCAATATGGAACTGTGGGGACTGACCCATG
This sequence comes from Trypanosoma equiperdum, assembly GCF_001457755.1. Lineage (NCBI taxonomy): Eukaryota > Euglenozoa > Kinetoplastea > Trypanosomatida > Trypanosomatidae > Trypanosoma > Trypanosoma equiperdum. The sequence goes on along the minus strand of NW_027124296.1, from coordinate 83,260 downwards.
CTTGTTGTGTAGGGAAAACGACTGTGACAGGAAAGTCGCGTGGGCCGCTGCGACATACCATCCGGCGTTTTGAACAACATATACGGGTTCCAGCTCAACGAGCACCGGGAAAAGTTTGTGCAAAGATCATCCCACGTAATCCAGAAAATGCCTTGATCAGCCTGTGGTGAGCCGTACTGTAGCTGCGTGAGAACCTTGACAACTTCCGGTCTCTTGTCGTTGAGGGAAAATTTACCACTCCACGCACGGCGGCTCCATGGGTTCATTAATTGTACGAGTCGCACGCCTGACATCTCTCTCATATCCAAAACGGCGTACGCATGTTCTGATGCGAGCAAAAGTCTCCTTTCCTCAGCTTCGGAGAGTGGGGGTGTACTCACCGTAATGAGAAGAGAACCATCTGCATACCGGTTGAAGAATCTTGACCACTGCAAATTCCTATCAAAGTCCTTTACAGTGAAGTCAACACTATCTGGAAGCCAACCAGAGAGCTTGTAGAGGTCGCTACTGCTGCTACTGCCAGGAAAATCATAACTTCCGCCGCAAACTTTTACGAACGCTTTCTCCATAATTGACACCCACAGCTCTGATTTGTCGCGACTATACGTGCAAAGCATTTCTCCCGTTTGCGGGTTTGCTGGGAACCGGTCGTCCACAGTAATGAGTCGAGTGATACCATTCACAAGCATCTTGACGCAATACTTCCCCTTCGGGTTCACTACCGGAACACCATCCGAATCCTGTGGGAAGATGACGTTGCTAATTATCTTCGCCTTGGGGAACCGCTGCTGATATAGGGCGCATATGATAAGACTGCAGACCATGGAGCAATCCCCCACCACTGTCTGCTTGATGTTCAACGGATCCGCCGCGCGTATGATGCAGAACTCCACACCTCGCCTTGCTTCACCGATACACACATACCTGGCACCAGCGGACTTCTGCACAGAGGAAAGTTCTGGTGTGAAGGTGTCATTCCAGTGACCCTCACACGGCATAAATACGTTCTCTCTCCCATATCCTTCTTTCAAGTCATCCCAAATCGGGAGTGCAATTGTCGCGGTGATTCCGGACTTTCGCAAAACATCCATCTCTTCCGGCAGTACGGGATTGTCCTGAAGAAAGCGAGGTTTGAAGTGCTTGTAGTATTCTCTCCTCAAGAGAACCAGATGTTCCTCCACGCGTTCAAAGTTTCCAGGTCTGATACGGGTCCGAACACCCACGTCGTAGGCGTGCTGCAACACGTCTACTGCTCGTTTTAACTCTCTCCTTTGCAGCAACGCTGTTGCAACATCGATGGCTTTGAGAACAATATCGGAAGTACCCTGCGTTGGGGATTGCGCGGCAGGACTCCCGGGCTCCTCTCCGGAGCGATGAACTCGTGGCGGTGACGCCGACAGACCAGTGGTTCCAGTTGGTTTTGCCGGCGCCTTGTAGACTTGGTGGAAGGGAGGTTGGGCAAATAAACTTGTATGCACGGGACTTCCCACATCAGTGTTGAGAAAACTTAGGTAGTCGTCATCCTCACCGGAGCGGTGTTCCGAGGTTTGCGGACGGGACGACACATACGAGTGAGTTGAAGACGGTGCTGGGAGAAGGGTGTCAGCCACGTGTTTTTTTGACCCCTTTAAAACCTCAGAAATTCGCTGAATGTGCCTCATCGCATCTTTGTCATATTCGATAAGTAGTAATCGCCGTGAACTATCGAGTGTCAACTCCTTAACAGCTTTGCGGAGTCCCCTCACGCCATTAATAAGTAACTCATGTGCTTCGGAAAGTTGACCTTTTTTCTCCTGCGCTAGCCCATTCTGAATGCTTACAAGAGCAGCATCGATCGTATTCATATAAGGGCCGCAACCGGCACACAACTTTTCCGAACCCCGGTGTTATGTGTGTGTGTTTCCTTTTTTTTTTAAAAAAAAAAGACGGAGTGCGTTTTTCTTTTTGTTTTATCTCCCTGGTGGGCTTCCGACACCTTGCCCACCCGCTACATATTTTATGAATTGAATACGGAATGTGGAGGGATAGGGAGGCAGACAAGTTAAACAACGCGGTTCAAGTTACGTGCAGAGTAGATAGAGAAAATGCTACTCAATTGATTGCACATGGATAAACACTTCTATATATATATATATATTATTCTGTGAACATTACTCAACCCCTACCTTACCCACAAGACACACTCCCGTGGGCAGTGGCGGTACACTTCACCCTAACAGACGCACATTACTCCACATCCAGCGCTCTGTGAAGTACGGGAAACACGGCATCATCAATTAGCGGCTGTCCCGCTTTATAGTTGTACAATGGACCGTGGCTGTCACGCGACGCCCACGAATTTCTCAGCCCATCAAACAAACAACGACCGGGCATAAGAATGAGGGAATATTGGTAAACACCGTTCACTGGAGCCGCCGCGGGTGGAACGTAATCCGCTGCGGGGCCGCACATTGTCGGCTGCGCTCCGCTAATGGTGTAGTGGTTCATAAAAAGTACGCTACCTGGTTCCAACGGTTGTAGTTGAAACACTGGAAGCTCACTCAGTGGTTCGATACCTCGAATTGCACGGCCTGTGTCAAACACACCGGTAGCACAAAAACGGCTAAAATCATTACCATCATTGGTGAACTCTCGCATCACGTGATGGGAACCAGGAATGACAAAAGTGCGAACGTCGTCGTGTGCTGTTAGGCCAACTGACACTGTCATGCCATTCACGTTGCGAAAGTTGGTAGAGTTTCCCGTGAAGTGAAATGGCGTGCTATTCAGAAATCTCTGGTAGTCGTGAATCGCGTCGTCAAATAGACGGATCACAATTTCGCCAGCCAGCGCAGCAGCGGCCTGCCCGACAATGGAACCGAGTTCGCCACGCAACAAAAGTTCCTGCAATTCCTTTGATTCCGGCCACACACGGCACCAACATTTTGACCAGTTCTGTAGGTGCTCCATCGCCCGGTCAACGTGGTAGTCACGTCGCACTTCCATCTCCATCTTCCCACTGTCACGATACGTTTCGAAACTGCTCTTCAAATCCTCATACTCGTAACTCTCGCCGATCTCACGCATGCGTCGGTTGCTCGTCCGTCCGGAGAGCTCCTCCTCAGGTGAAACAACATTCCTTACTTGTTTGAACTTCATGTAGCGCTCGCGTTGTGCGGCCAGTCGGGCGTATACCCGTTCCACTTGCCGTTGGTTCCGACATTTGAGCAGCACCTTTTCATACCGCCGCTCGATCGACCGCGCCTCGTCCTGCTGACGAAGCTGCTTCTGAATTTCTGGAGGAGGCTCTTGGGCACCTAAATTAGCCGTTGGTTGTGGAACGGTGCGCCCATCAAACTCAACCTTTCCACTGTGAGCCTCGTCAATACCTGGAAAGACACATTTACCTCTAGTCAATGCGATGCTGCTACAAGTTGAGGTGAGAGCCTCCACGAGTTTCTCAGGAAGGAGGCCACGCGCTACAACAAGACCCGCCTGCCGGTACGTACGGATTCCAGCGGGTGACAATAACCCCGAAAGGCCATCAACATATAACTGGTGCCGTTGCATAACAAGTGCTTACGGCGCTGAGGAATATGTATATGTATATATATATATATATATATATCGAGTCAAGCAATAAGTAAAAGATAAGGCTTCCGACACGACGGAAGCCTGCACTTACTTATTGGTTGACACTCTTCAAAATACTCCGCTTTGCCCTTTAGAGATGCGAAGTTTCCTTCATTTTGTTGTTATTGTGGTTGTTCCACAGAAATCACAGTTGAGTGCGGGTGAAAGATGAAAAAAAGGGTATGAAAAAAAAATGTAGAAGTTGCATATAATATAAAATAAATAATAGTGATAACGATACCAAAGGGGATGACGTGAAAAAGAGAGAAAGAGGGAAAGAGAGAGAGTAAAATAGAGTGCGTTCATAGCATCCAACGGTCAGAAGGGGGACTGTAATAATTTCTGCGCCGCACGCCTACTTCCGTGGTGAGTCAGTCGTGTCGTGATTCCAATAAAACAAAATAAACAATGGCACCAATACCGACACCGAGACCTGTCACCCGAAACCTTTCCAGCAGACATCAGCTACAGATGAACGTGTTTGTATCCTACTGAGTAAATGCAACAGGGGTTTGTTAATAATAACCCTTTCATCCACTCATATATTCTTTTCCCTTCCATTTTTTTTTCAGTAACATTGTTATATGATGTCCCGCAACCCCTCCTCCTTTTTATTTTCTTTTGGAATGGAAGCACAAGAACGCGCTGATAAACATATATACATATATTTACACACACATACACGTGTACATGTGCATGCGTATCCTCCACAAGTTCAAAACGTCAGTCAGATGCCAATGCACCTCAGCAAATGCATCACTTAAACAACTTGCCTTTTGATTGCTTATTTATTACTTCTGTACACTATTTATTATTATTAGTATTATTGTTATTATAATAATATTTTTCCGTCCCCCTTTTTTTTTTTTCGACATCTTTGTTTTTTCACTTTAAATTTGTAATAATGATATCCAGTAAAACAACTTGTGCATCCCCATTCCCCCTTTTCTTCAATATATTTGCAACGTGAATGGAGAGAGAACAAAAGCAAAAAAAAATAATTATTGTTTGAGAAAGGAGAACAAGGAGAGAGAAGGCAAAACCAAAACAACAACAACAACAACAAATAAATAAAAAAAAGATGGGAGGCCACTTTTTTTTTTTTTTTAAAGCAGAGAAGCGCAACACACAAAATAAGGCGTGAAATAAACTCCCTCAAAGGGCTTCACAAAGTCACTACACACAACCCCTCTCCTTCCTTAAGCATGCGGGCTTTCCTTTCCACACACTTCGGTGCACAGTCCGTGTAAATATAGAGGTACAAGATATAAGTTTTTTTTATATTATTGTTATAACAATATAATTTAAAAAAAAAAACAAAATGAAATAATCGCTCCACGTAGAGACACAAACTGTATTCATTCCTTCCTTCCTTCCTTCTTTTCTTCTTGCTTCCTTCTTTTTTTTTTTCTGTCACCCCCTTCTTCCTTGAACAACAAAATGTTTATCTCTTCTGCGGTCTTATTCTTTCATCGTTTGCTTTTTTATTGTGTTTGTATATAAATAAATAAATAACAATATATATATATATATATATATATGCACCAGAAAAAGTGAAGAGGCGTGTGTGCGTGTAGAAAATGAGAAGAATGAAAA
>NW_027124296.1:0-78018 GCF_001457755.1 Trypanosoma equiperdum | reverse complement strand
GGGGGGGGGGGAGAAAAAAAAAGTGGATCAAACGCGTAACGACATTGGAAGTACCATGCAGCAAATATTAGTATGAAGAAAATAAAAAGTATAAAAAAATTAACGGAAGAGAATCAAAGTAAAAAAAAAACATGACGAGAAAAAGATAAGATAAGATAAGGTAAGATAAAGCGAAGTAAAGAAAAAAACAAACAAACAAACAAACACGACAAAAAGACACATGAAAAAAAATTTGAACAGATAATGCGACCGCAAGGGGGGGGAGGAGGAAAAAAGAAAAAAAAAAAGAAGACAACACGACAACAAAATGCAAGATTTTAAAGCGCCAACCGCGAGATACCCCCGGGCACCACTAATACAAATACACAATATAAATATAAATATGAATATAAATATAAATATAAATAAATATTCATATTCATATGGTTAAAAGAAAAAATTGTTTCACCCCCTTTTCTTATATATATATATATATATATTTTTTCTCCCACCTCCCCCTGCAATGTCTTTACTCCCTCACATTTTTTTCAATTTAGTTTCTTGTTTTTCTTCTTCTTCTTCTTCCTCATCCTCCTCTAAAATGTGCCTCTTAACTTAACTTAGCATAACTTAATCTTATCTTCTTCTCTCTGCTTTTTTTTTGTACATTCCTCCGCCTTCCTTTACTTCCTCTTCCTCCTATTTTTTTTGTGTTATTATTGTTTTGTTTGATTATTATTCTGTTATAATTATAATCATATGTGTAATTTATTTATATATTTATCTTTTTTTTTTCATTCTTTCACTCAAACAACAAATTCATACATTATAACGCACAGCTCTTCACCTTTCCTCCTAATACCGGTACGTACACATATAAATACACTTCCATCTCTCTCTTTCTCTCTCTTATTTTATTTTATTTTATTTCTTAAAATAGAAATTACAGTTTTGCATTTCCCTCCCCCCTTCCCCCGCCCCCGCCAAAATTAAAATTTTTACATGTTGTTCTCTCTCTTTTTTTTTCCCCCCCTTCTCTCTTTCCCATCTCTTTAATTTCTTTTTGTTAATATCCGCATCTCGTACTTCTCTTTCTTATATATATATATATTTTTTTTTTGGGGGTGGGTGGTGGCAGTATTGTTTTTAATTCTATTTATATTCGGCCTTTGTCACTTTTTTATTTTTTTATTTATTTTTTCTTTCTTTTCTTTCTTCATATTACATGACTTTCACAACCCATTCCATTCCATTTTCTTTCTTCCTCCTCTTCTCTATTGGCGTATTTATTTTTGTTTTAGCAATGCATGACACGCCCGAATAAAAATATTGATATTTTTCATTCAAAACATTATTTTCATTTTTTAAGTAAGTAAAAAAACAAACAAAACAAAAAAACAAACAAAGAAGAGAGAGAGAGAGGGAGAGAGGGAACAAAAAAAAAAAGAAGAGGAAAAGTGCTTTGGGATATTACTCCTCTTGACGTCCATTTCACACAAAACGCACACATACGTAAATAAATAAATAAATTAATTTCTTTTTCTTCTCCTCTCTTTTTCTTTCAAATAAAACAAAACACACCTTCCCTCCTCCTCCTCCTCCTCCTCCTCGCGTGCAGAATTAAATGAAATCAAACAGTAATTTTTTAAGAAAAAAAAGGAAGTGTCCATCCAACGGTAAGGTAAGAAAAATTGCTCAAGTGAAGAGACAGACAGACAGAGAGAGAGAGAGAGAGAGGAAAGGAATAAAATCAAGAGTGAAGAAAAAACAACATCAAACGGCGGGGAAGGGGGAGGGAAAAAAAAAAACAACAAAAAGGAAAAAAAAAAAAACAGAACCTCCCGAGCACAAACACAAACACAAATACAAACACAAGGGCAATTGAAACATTAAACAAATAAATATAAAGACATAAAACATAAAACAAAACAAAAAGCGAAGGAGCCGAAAGGAGTCAACAAACGGAATTATGGGGCGAAGGAAGCGAAGAACAAAAGCAAGAGAGAAAAAAAAAATGAAAGGAAACACACGAGATGAAACTTTTCCCTTCACATGCTGACAAAAAAAAAAAAGGAAAAAAGAAAAGAAAACAACTACAACATCAGATGGCATAAACAAAGAAGAGGGAGGGGAAAAAACACACACAAACACACACAAATAAATAAATAAATAAAGTTCGTGCTGTTTGCGAATTTTGCTTATGCGTAGCTGTGGGAAGGATAGGTTCGGTCGGTGTTGCTTTTAAATAAATAAATATATACATACATATTTTTTCTTTATTCTCGGCAAAATAACAAAGAAACAAAAACGAAAAGTTGAGTACGAGAGGGACGAGAGAACTTTAAAACATGATGATGATGATAATAATAATAATAATAATGAGACGACATGGCAGACCTAACATTAAATGAATGAAAGTTACACATGTTATCATCATACAGAAATGAAACATAAACCTTCAAATACCACACATTGCTGCCGTTACTAACGCAATAACACCAACAACAACAAAATATAAATAGAATAAATTAGAAAAAAAATCTTTTTCCCTTTCTTTTTTTTTCTTTGTTGGTGTGTTATACAAGAAGGAAATGCTGAAGTGACGGTATACCACAATTTACAGACACATAACTGTACACTTTTAACATAAATATAAACACCAAAAAGGGGAAAAAGAGAAATCACCAAAATATTTTGTTTGCGTAATTTTTCTTTTTGTCCTACTCTACCGAAGCAGTTGCGCGTAAAAAAAAAAAAATTGCCGCGTCAAGTCCACAATACGCCTTGCCACCATCAGCAGGGGTTCTTCCATATAAACTGGATCTGGTGCAAATCCAAAATGTTATTCCCTCATTTTTTTTCTTTTTCCCCCCTTTTTTTTTAAAAAAAATAAATAAATAACAACAATAGTAATAATAACAACAATAGGTGTCATATTCGGTACAGTTACAAGTCTCATATTTGCCTTCACCGTTTTTCATGTTCCCATCTTGTTTTTATTATTATTATTATTATCATTACTATTTTCCCTCGTTTTATTACTCCATGACCCCTTGCCTCTTCTCTTCTCTTTTCTTTTTTCTATATATGTTTCCTTATTTTTTCTAACATTATCCCACACAACTTTCTCGCCTTCCAGTTGTCTCACGTCTTCGCAACAGTTCATTCACTCATACTCTCACTCTCACTTTTCAATTTCATCATCTCATTTAATCCCCTTCGTTTTGTTTTCTCCTCCAGTAAATGGGATTCATACTCCCTTCCTCTATTTTATTCATCTCTCCTTTTTTTTTCTTTAATAATAATAATAAACTTTTTTCTTTTCTTTTTTTACTTCCTTCATTCTTTGCGAAACTGACAACTTCTGCATTGATGAAGGAAGCAACAGAAGTCAGGAATACATATACATACAATAACGCAAGATCAAAAAAGAAGAAGAAGAAATGACGGGATAAGTTGTTTGTTCTCCTCTCTTCTCCTCCCTCTCTTCTTTTTTTTTTTACTTTACCTTCCGTTGCAGCCACTCTCCTTCCCTTCTTCTATTATTATTATTATTATTTCTTCCTGCTTCCTCCTCTTGTTTACACGACTCTTCCTCTCTACAGTAGCCTCCACCTCCCAAAAAAAATCCAATCGAATACTCCCCAAAAGAAAACAAAAACAAGAAAACAAACAAAAAAAACACGAAAAGCAATCCAATGCATATTTTACGAGCCACCTACTTCCTCCCCTCTGCCCTTAAAGTAGTTTTCAGTTTCGACTGGTAGTACTCATAGTTTGGCTGCTGCGAGGTTCGTTTCAGTACATCAATGACAGGTCCAAGGCACATTTCAAAGTGCCTACGGTTAAGCTTCGCCGTGACAACATGCGTTTTTGCCACAACATCTGCTACATTGGCGTGATTGTTAAGGAATTCCAGCTCACCCACATGATCCCCCTTCCCGAATTCCCAAACATGCTTTTCATTTCCATCGTCATCCCGCCCAACCACATCAACAGAACCTTCCAAAATGATGTACAGCCATTCGCCCTCCTCTCCGTAGCGAATGATGTAATCACCCGGTTCAAACTCGTCGCTGCTGAGGGCATCCGCAAGTTGCAGCTTCTCATAATTGTCAAGGCCACTGAGGAACGGAATATTTGTTAGGAATTGAATATATGTCTCACGGCGGCGGATGGCACTACCCATCACGAGGTGACGATACGTGTCGCGATCGAGTGCCCATGCGATGAGCTCCGGTGTGCAAACCTTCACCGTGGCAACAGTTGGTGTCTGATACATAAGTTCAAGCTCTCCTACCGCCGTACCTTCTACCTTGAGATATACCTTCTGTCCTTCTTTAATGATATCTGCTTTACCATCTTGAATTATATACAGTTTGTCACATGTTGTCTGCCCCGCCTCCATAATGCAATCATCCTGCTTGAACTCCACACGCCACATGGCACCCGCCACAGTCATAAGATCGCGTGAGTCCAGAAAGGAGAAGAGTACGTTATACGTCAACAACTTCAAGATGAGTGCCGTTTCGTCTTCACTCTTCTCGAAATATGGTGCAACATATGATTTAGCCTTCTCAGGATCAATTCCCTCACCTCGCACTGTAGTACGTCGCTTCCGGCCGCCACCGATTGCCGTCAAGTCCGCAGACGTTTGTGTTGGGACCCACGTGACACTTTCACCAAAGGCGCGTTCCTCCTCCTTTTCTTGTGCTTGTGACTCCCAAATAGCGATGGTATTCTTTTCACATTGTTGCGTAATGCGAGAGCGGAGTTCAAAGTCAATGCGAGTGTCCACCAATTCCACACGGCAGATGCGCTTGTTATTTTGGGTAAGCAACAATAATCTACGGCCAGCATAGTTTGAAATAGGATTGTGGCTGAGATCTAATGCGTTGGCTGTTGGATGTGATTTGAAAACGTCGACGATGCGATCTATTGTGGCGTTACCTCTAACGCTATCCTCATTCAAGTCCGTGTTATACAGTTTTTGGTTTGAGCAGTTGAGGAAGCGAAAGCATGGCAGCTCGCTAATTACATCGAGTAAGGCAAGAATACCACGGTTCCCAATGTAGTTCTTGCTCAAGTCTATTTCCTCCACTTCCGACAGTTCAGGTTTTTTCGTAAAGAACTCGACAAGAAATGTGTTGGGTTGCTTCACACCCTCCTTTTGGCAGGCGGCGAGGAATAGGTTTAACGATGTTCCCTTTTCAGACATGGAAACCAGAAAAAAAAACAAAAAGAAAAGAAAACAAAGGAAAAACTACCCTTCTGGTTTTATTTCGTTGTTTTGTCTTAGTTTTTTTTAAAAAACTTTTTCGTCCCCAACCCTTTTCTTTTTCTTTCCCCTTTCAACCTATGCCTTTTTCCTTGAATATATATATATATATATATTAAAAATCACTGAGTCTCCCTATATTTCTTTTCCCCTAAAGGCGTTTGATTCAGTATCCTTTCGGTCGTGCACAATCAAAAATATGTAGTCCACCTTTGTATTTGTTTTACTTTTCCTTATCTTCCTGTTGGTGTTTCAAATCCGCCTAGGTGCCAGAGTCTTTTTTTTTCACTTTTCTTGTTTTTTTGCGGTGTTAAGCAACAATAATGATAACGATGGTAATAGGGTGTGTTGTACTTGATTTCCCTTGAAATTGTTTTCACCTTTCCTTTCTTTTCTTTCTCTTTTGTGTGTTTTCGTTTTTACCACCTCGTTGAATGATATACAGAGCAAGTGTAAAAAAAAAAGGAAGAGCACAAAATACAAGAGAAAAAAAAAAGGGAGAAGGTAAAGAACTGAACACAAGCATACATAAATAAATAAATAAATAAATAAATATATATATATATATATATCGCGAGAGAAGGAGGTGACAAACAAATGGATGGGACACGCAGCACCAACACACAATGAGGGCGAAACGCAAAGATAAGTAACAAAAAGGGCAAAGGAATTGTTCCACCGTTGTTCCTGTTCCCAGCATCCTCCCCTTAGTACGTATTTGAACAGGAAGTGAAGATTAAATAAATAAAATACGTATATATATATATATACATGCATATGCAGGGGATCAAAGGAAAGGCATTTAAACCAATGTACGCATGTATGGATTTATATAATTGTGTTTGTTCTATGCTTATGACTCCGCAACGTATGGCAGGCCCTCACGATACTTCAGCGAGCAGCCGCTCCGCGCATTGGAGTTGGAACGATTCCTTGCCGTAAAGGCTCAAAAACATTTCAAGGGCGTTGCGAAGAAATGATTGCGCCCGACACCGCTGGCCGAGTTCAGCAGCAATGACACCCTGCGCAAGAACGGCTGCGGCTAAAAGTGGATGATGTGGGCCGAGAAGTTGCCTGCGGGTTGAGGCTACGACTTCCATCAGCAGCGCGGCTTCCTGCCGCTTTGGCTCATCCATTAAACGGTAAAGCAGTGCTACCTGCTCCATTGTCAAGGCGAGTTTAAGATCCGTAACCCTCGCAGCATCCTTAAACCTTACGCGTATTTGCATGGACCGCATGTACGCCGTTAAGGCTGCAACATAACGCCCAAGAAGTGCGCAACACACCCCGATGTTATGAAGCACCTCCGCTAACACCAGTCGCCCCACATGACAAACATTCACAAGGAGCTGCTCCGCCTCCAGCAGAAGCGCATGCGCCTCCTCCACAACTGCCACGGTGGTAACGGATTGCACACGAAGGCTCTCTAACAAAAATATAGCCCGGTTAAGCCTCACCACTGCGGCTCCATTGTGTTGCGGGCCCAAATGTTCCTCAACGTAGCAACTACACGTTGCAGCGTACCGCTCTGCCGTAATGAAGTCGCCCTCCGCAGCACTAATGTTCCCCAAAAGAAGCAATGAATCCGCGAACGCTTCGTGTTCGTGCGGCTGTGCGGCATGAAGAGCCTCTTCTGCCGCCTGTCGGGCGGTACATAACTCACCCGACTCGTAGTGAGCGAGTGCATCCCGCAGGAAGACCAACACTGATGGCATCAGTCGCGGGTTCCCACTTCCTTTCTTTTCGTTCGACCATTTTGAAGAGGATCCAAAGAAAGATGGAAAGCCAAGTGGGTGGTAACAAAGGCAAGCGAAACAGAAAAAAAAAAGGGAGAGAAATAGCAACGGATAGACAGGAGCAGAAACACAAATGAGTTACTTGCAGACGTGGGAGGGGAGGTGGTGAGCAGGCGCAACGCCAATCCGTTAGACAAACAATTTAAACATCAACGATGCCGATTTTTGTACTGGTGTGGGAAATTCATGCGGTGCCCTCCGGAATCTACCACATGGTCGAATTCTTGAATCGCACAAAAGTATCAACACAAGGACAAGTATCAGCCGCCCCTTTCAGTAAACCCATCCAACACTTTCAATCATCGAAAGACAAGGCAACGATGTATTGGTGAGGGCGACAGAAGTGTGAGTGAAAATACGTAAGTCAAGATATTCACTGAGGTAGAAAATATGAAATCAGTTGCATCAGTTCAAACATACTGACATGCACGTCCTTTGGCCCCCGCTCGTCGCACTTTTTTGGTCGAAACCACTCCCACACCCCCGAGTACTCTGGCGTCCGAAACATGTGGGTATCGCTACACATTTGGTGGAAACCACATGTTGGAGGAGCAAAAATTCGCAATTCCTTTTTTGAAACCCGGGACCCACACAAACACGTGCAATTAAAACTAAGTGGTTGTCGGCTGACTTGTAACAAATTACCACATAAACGCCATAACAATATAAAATAACCCTATGTTAAATGCACACACCTGTGAGAGTTTGAGTACCCGTCTCACTGTCGCGTCATAAAATGAACTTTCTTGAGAAAAAAAAAGAGAAGTTTAAAGTTACCGTATTCGGACAGGAAGAGTAACAGTGAAACGAATAAAACAATCTTAATAAAGGGGGAGGCATACATGTATTTACGTGTTTGAGAGGGAGAGAGAGATACAAGCAAAGATGAATATAACAATCTGAAATGCGCGGTCATCCTCCGGATGCAACAGAAACAACTCGCAGATCGCACAGGATGGCCGTGCACCCAAACACAAAAACACTTAAAGGCGGTACCTATACATAACAAAGAAAAAAAAAAGCAAAGTGAACCAAAACGGATGGAAATGAAGCGAGGGGAAATTGAACACATAAGAGAAGGCGAAGTTCGGCAGAACACGAATGCATGTATCGTGGGTAATTCAAAGCCGTTTGTTTCTTTTTTTTTTTTACCTCCCTCTTCTCTCATATTTGTATCTATAACTCCAATTCCTTAAGTACCTCCACAAAGAGAGAGAAAGGGAGAGGGAGTGAGGGACACCAGTACATACACATGCACACAAGCGCATTTATTTTCTTGAAAATCAGCTCTTGTTATCCCTTCCCTTCTCTTTATGTTTACCTTCTCAAAAGTTATAACTACTTGTGGCGGTTACCCTCAACATCACATTATCGTTTCTATTCCTCCTGTTCCTTCTCAACCTCTGGTGGTACATCGCCTCTCACTGTTTTGTTTCAGCCTTCATCACGTTTTCATTTTCTTCTTCTTCTGTTTTCCTCTCTTTACAACAACAAAACGGCAAAAGTTCATTGGTGTTATGTGGGCATGAGTTATGAAACGGTAATGAACCAAACGCATTAGCGGCACCGCAAAAAAAAACAATGAAAGTGGTAAAAGCACTAGTGGAAGAAGTGGGAATAATAACAACAATAATAATGATGATGGCGGAACAAGAAGGCTCGAAACAAAAAAAAAACAAGAAAAAGATAAGTCCGCGAGCGGTGGTGAGAGGTAAAGAGAAGGATGCCGCGCGTCTTAGAGGTGAGGTTCACGACAAACAATACACCACCAACTAACAGTAAAACGAAGGAAAAAAACAAAGTGAAACAAGAAAGAGAGTGAGAACAAAAAAGTAAGGTCCAAACGCGGACAACTAAAACCCTTAACGAAATTTCCTCACCCTCCTCGATCCTTTCTTCTTCTTCCACTCTTTGAAAACCACCTCTCCCATGAAAGAAAACAAATCAGATGAAAAGAAAAAAAAAAAGAACTCACACACCCACTCAACTCGCTCATGAGTGAGTGAGTTCGAAAACACTCTAACGGAAATCAACAACATGCAGTGCTTCAACCACAGCAACCGGAACTTCGCCTAGTGGAATTCGGCTGACCTCCCAACACACCACCGCTATGAACAGTGTTATTATTATTCGACGCTACAAGCCGCTGCGCAATCTGCATGAATACTTCACTTACACCACTACCGTCTTTTGCACTCGCTTCACTGAACAGCAAATTGAGTTCCCGGGCATATGTTGCCGCCTCTTCACTACTCACACAACCGCTAGTCCCCCTTAGGTCGCTTTTATTTCCTACAAGTATGACAATTGTCTCGGGTGAGTTAGTTGCGAGTTCCCGCACCCAATGTTTCGCCCGCTCAAATGTTTCCCATGACGGGATTTCATACACCACAAGTGCAGCAGCAGCGCCCCGGTAATACATGGATGCCAGACTTTTGTAGCGTTCCTGACCGGCAGTGTCCCAAATATCGAAGTTTACAGCTGTATCCCCTACAGTACACACGTACCGGAGGAAAGACGCGCCTACCGTTGAGTTTTGGTTGTCGCACCACTCATTCTTCGCGAGCCGCTGTACGAGGGATGATTTACCAACACCGCTATCGCCCAAAAGGACAATTTTGTACTTCTTTGTTGGGGCGGCAAGCGTCTTCACAGACATGGACAAGAGAAAGTTATCCAGCTCACTATGTAATAGATTGATGCACGCCAAAAAGGGGGGGACGTTTGTCCACTCTAGCTCACACCTTTTCCCCTACGTTCCTCCTTAAATGTGTGCACCCGAGGAAAGGTGAGTGGAATGTCAAGAAAGAAAAAAAAGGGGGTGAGCAGGGAAGGGGAAGGGCAGAAATTTCTTACTTCAACTGCTAATGCGCGCGGCCGTCAATTAAGCTACACCGTAAGCACAAGCTCTCGACAATGCTACGGAGTAATATGAACAACAACCGGTGAAGGAACCTTGTGACAGCTGCAATCCCAAAAAGTAGCAGCCCCTGCCGATAAGAGCAACCAAGTCTTGCAATATATTTGTTTTCTGGTTTATTGCTTAATCCCCGATAGAAGTAAGGAATGAACGGAAGGAAGCGAAGTTCGGTTGCAATGAGAGATTGAGAGCACGACAGCACGGGGGAAAGAAGAAAGAGGCCATAAGGGATAATTAAGGGAGAGCGCGACAATGTGCAATGATATGAACTTTATGACCTCTCCCTTCTCATTATCGAGGTCAGGGGACAAGCTGGATTGTGAAGGGGACAAATAGAAGTTTCATGTCGTTGGCAAGAAAAAGGAGCAGAGTGATAATGACAGAATAATATAGCAAATCACGGAAACGATGACTAACAAGTAAAACAGTTGACATCCCACAGGCACTGTAGAGCGGACCTCGCCACACTGTTGGGCAAATGCGGCGTCCATGTGGGTTTGCACTGATGTTATGGTAGTGACGAGGAGTGAAAATAAACATAAATGTTCCACAAGAGAGAATACATCATGAAAACAAAACAAAGGAGTAACAACATCAATAAGATAGTATTATTTCAAAAGTGGAAAAGTTGATGGCCTTTGATCAGGTGTGCATTCACCAACCTTGATTTTGTGAGAAGGCATCAATGCCCCCCCCCTGAAATGGCGAATAAACGTCTTTTCCCTCCACACACACACACACACACACACACACACACCCTTACGGGCCACGGCACAAAAGACTCTGCAGGGGCCTGGGAGGTGCCATAGTACCAACGCAATCCATACGATTCCGCGGGGTGGTCTCCCGTGATCCCGTAAGTACATTGCGCAATGTAATCGCCGGTGTTGCGAGGCGGAAGCGCGTCTGCTCAGTGTTTGTTGGTGTCTGCGGACCTTCCTCGCGTGACCGCTTTGACTGACCCCAGCCAAGTGGTGTGAAGGCATCGGCGGCACCATTGGATGGGGCTGGAGACGAAAGCCAACCCCGGGCAGCCGGTGCACCATTTGTGAAACCGGGCGGGCCACTGGCATGAACGGGCGTGGACCGCTTCACGGCGGCCGCCACACCTCCATTATATGTTGTCACGCCACAGCTTCTTCCGTCATTACTGATCGCCGGAACATCCGACGTTCGTTGAGAAGTGTGAAGCTGAAGTTGCTGCTGGCTCTGTTGCTGTTGCTGGGTATACAATTGTCTTTGCAATTGTTTGATAGTGGTAAGTAATTCCTCTCGCTCTGCCTTTGCGGCACTAATCTGTGACGCCATGCTTCGGTTGCTCTGATTCAGCGTTGTCACTAGCTCCCGCAACCGCTGTAGGGACTGCTGCTCCTGTCGCCGCTGAAAGTCAAGGGCCTGTGCTGCCAGCTGCAACAGATGCTGCGGGTTATGTGAAACGCGGTCGGCAACTTCCTTCGGCAGGGCAGGACCTGCCTTCACGGCCTTACAGGGTTTCCGGCAACGTGGACATTGACCCGGAGGATAACGCCCAGCACAGCGGGGACATATGAAGTGTTGACAACTTGTGAAGATACCATCCGTATCGCAGTCTGAGCAGCAAACAATACAGCACGGCCGGTACGTCATCATTCACTGCACACCAAAGCTGAATGTGATCAACTGTTACCCCTTTTGTTCAACTGCCAGTGCCCCTGTGGAGGTAATAACGGCGACACTGCAAAACGCACGTCGGCCACTGCCCCGCTGCGATTTGGGTTGGGTGCGGACCCCTTCCTCTTCTCTGACTGCTTTACTTCCTTTCCCCACACTTTTCTTTTCCGAAGTGAATACGCCATTTCAGAGGATAAGAGGCGAAAAGAACAAGGTATATATAGAGAGAAAACATCAACAAAAAGTGTAGAAAGGCCCCAAACGCACAATCCCACCAACGACCACAGACGCAGAAAAATAAAACTTTCTCCAGTATTGATACAGAGTTCAGTGTAGGTATCATTGCCAAACACAGTATTCATCCATACATCCCCACGTGCGGTAACAAAAGCTGCAGCAACGACTAAATAGATAAATAAATAAATATATATATATATATACAAGCCCACCAGTGCCTATCTCTTCTCTTCCTTCGGCCCTCTTCACCAGGCATGGTACAGAGGAAAGGCGGTCGTCGCTCGGAAATAGCCTCGTGCCTGACGCTTTCGCCATGCTTATGCCACGGACTCAACAGTAATCATATATTCAGGAGCGTCATATCCATTAACGCGTATGTCTCTGTGCACCTTCAGTCTCACGCGTCATCATCTCTGGAGGCGCGTGCCAAGGCCAGTTGCTGCTGTCGCTGATGGTGTGCCTCAATCACGTCCTGGAAGTCACGCAAGCAGTCGCCAATAACATGAAGTTGAAAAAGCACGTCCGCCTCCCTGGACTCAAACTTACCGCGGCCTGAGTACGGCGCTGTCCACGTGATGCAGCGATCGTAAAGGTTCTTACAAGCCATTCGCACATGGCTAATGGTACGTGAGGTGGTACTTCTTTGACTGATGCACCGCTCAAGCTCGTCCTGTTTAATTTTAATATTCTTCTGGAGCTGTCCAAATCTCGCCTGCAACTCATTAAGTTGGTTCTGCAGTTGTACACTCTCATTGTTCTTTCGCTGTCGTTTCACGTTTAGAGCATTCTTGTTCCTCAGAAGCTCTTCCTCTAGCTGCGTTTTACGCCGCTGCAACACCTTTGTGTTTTCATGCAGTGTGTTCCACCGCTGTATGATGTCGCGCGGCCCCTGATATTCGTCACTATCATTGCGCTGCAGCACCTCCTCAAGGTAACGTTGGTACCTCGAATATACATCGTATAACCCTCGAAGCTCTTCGCTGCGATCGTGCAGATTCTGAAGCTTTTTAGTAAGTTCCTCTACCTGCGCCTCACGTTCCTTGCGAATGCGCTCCTCCGTAACTGCCTTACGCATGGCACGAGAACGTTTCACCTCGTTGTCCTGAATAAACTTGTAGTATCGCACAAGTTTGTCTTGCAGCTTCGCGCGGCCCTGCGCAATGGTCTCCTCTATCTCATGCGCACGGGCCATGCGGGTCAAATACAGCTCGCGTTTGGCGTCTAACTCCCGCTGGGCCTCCATCACCGCGCGCCGAAGCTGCGTCGCCGCAGTGATGCTCTCAAGTGCATTCGACATTTTCTAGTGGTAATATATTGTCCACGGCACCCTGTTACAACTGGGCCTTTCACTTTGTATTCTCTCCTCTAGTTTCTCCTTCCGTTGTTGGCTCGAAAGCGGTGGCCGCCGTTTGGTGGTAGCGGCGCCTTAACACGCGAGTACAAATGCGGTTGCGAGTTCCCGACAGCACAGTGGACACTACCCACCTCTGTGGTTCGCAACTCTTTCTTTAAGTGCACCCCTAGAAAACCCAAAAAGAAGAATGCCGATGATAATATGCATAGTCATCAATATGGGGGGGAATGGGTGCTGGGATGCACACAAATGGCTTGCACGTGCTTGAACGCAACCAGGCATAGATACAGAGAGATCAATAACGGCAGGATGTACTTCTCTTATGACGAAAGCCGTAAAGTAACAAACAAGGGCTAACACGCATAAAAAGGGAAGGACGGGTGACACCAAAGCCATCAAACAATCAGAGGAAGAGTCATGGAGCGTGCAGACACAACAATGCACCCCCATAGGGGATGCATTTGTACTCTCAAAAGCGCATGTATGTGTACGAAACAGAGATGCTTGTTAATAAAAAGTAAAAAGTGGGGATGTGTAGTGTTGAAATGCTTTACTTGTGAGCTCATGATCACAAACATCATCTCATACAGTGTTTTTATCGAAGAGACACTTCTTGCTCATCCTGCACGCCATTCGGCCTCGACATCAACCCTTATTGCTCATATTCCAGACGTCCCCATGCACTTGCAGACACGCAGCCGCCTCTAGTACCTTCCTTCAACTCCTTACACCCTGGTCCCTAGTTCCCCTCAGACCTTATGCTGTGATTCGCCTTCCCCAACCACCATGTCTTTCTGCGCAAAAAAGGGGTGTGGGCATCGTTCAATCTTCCCCCATCCTTCCGCCCGAATATCATCGTGGCCTCTTATGCATGATACGCAGGAACAAATGACACAGACTGGTCCGCTTCCACAACAGCAAGCAACGACCCATACGTGCAGCCATCAAACACTGCCATGCACTCAGTGCCTATTTCTGCCGTGCCTACTGGTATTAGGGTGAAAACACCTCGCCGTCCGTAATGCATGACTAGAAGATGGCCAGTCTCTAGCGCAACGAACAGTCGCCTGTCACTGCTTGCAACACACCGTACAGCACCACCGACACCACGGTGAATGCCTGTTGAAATAAGACCAATAACATGCACACCGACGAATGGATTAATGTGCGCCACAAACACACCCTCCACGTGATGACAGTGGAGAAAGAAATAATTGGGCCCAAGCCCTCGAGCCTTCGTCACACCCAACACTGGTGCTGCTGTGGGCACAACATTGGCAGCACAACTCGGAAATTGCAGCAGCACCAACACACTCGTGCCACAAACCAAGCGAATTGCGAAAGAATCGTCGTCGGCAAACAACACGTCCTGCGTTGCGCCTTCAACTGATACGTTCCGCAACAGCAGCGACTTTGACGGTTGCAGCCGAATGTCATGGAAGTGTAGTGCGGCATGCTTCGCACTACCGCAGGCAAGGTAACGCCCATCACGGCACGAGAACCGTATGCATGTAACAACTACATTCTTCGCACAGCGATAGAAAAGACAATACGGTGCACTACTCTCTGTCACATTGACAACAGATCTATGAGTGAGATTGCCATTGCCAAGCACAGCCTGCCCAGCTGGTGACATGTTAAAGGTGAGGCTCCACAACAGCACACCGCCGTTACACCCGACCGCAAGCACATCACGCGACAAGGGCTTCCACGCAAGGCAGCAAGTTTGGCGCTGAAAAGCGTGAGTGAGAACACACTCCTCCCGCCCCTCTGCCACATCATACACAACGACGCGCGAGCAGTCGTTACCCTCATTCACAGCAGCAGCCAATATCATGCGTACCGGATGAAACGAGATAGCAGTAACACGCTCAGCGAACGCCGCTGCGCACAGCTGCGGGCACCTATCTTGACCCGGCACAGCGAAGGGAAACACCACCCGCAGGAGAGGAAACAATGATGTAAGAGGCCGTAGCACCGTTTGCAGTCTATACAAGGGCCATCGCTGCCACGTCGCCATTATGCCGGACCCCGCTGCTCGGTACCGGCCGCCAGATATCACATTTGCGTTCGCCGGACGCCACGGTGGGTAGTAAGCACCGCCTTGAGCCTCGAAGGCCGCACGGTCGCTACCACCAAAGAGGGACCCCGCAGCTTCACCAATAAGCCTGTCGCCCACAACAGCGCTAGGCGACCCCGCAGGTGCCTCAAGGAGTGGCTGGTACATTAGAGGTTGCTTAAATTAACCACAACAACAAATGAAAAAGAGTAAATCGCAGCAGTTGCTTGAAGTTTTGACAGTACAGGCAGTGACGGCAGCAATGATAATAATAATAATAATAATAACGCAAGTGGAAAGACAAGAACCCGAAAAGAATAGGGATTCCCAGGCCATTGAAAAGCAGAGGAATGCACACCTCATATGATGCACTTCGAGAGCGTCAGCGCTTCACCCACACAAGGACTGGCGAATGGTCAAGTGAATGTGAGCCAAGAGTGAATATATCACAAAATTGAGGATGCAACAACCTGGCTCACACACACACACACACACACGCACACAGCCAACATTCACCCCCGGCACTCCTCAGCGGTGCGTGTCGAACAATTTTGTTTCCACTTGTTCCCATGACTCCTTCCCCTTGGTGTTACTATTCCCACCCATTAAGCGTTACTTTTTACCTTTTCCGTGCTTACCGCCCTTTTGGTGTTGCTGATGCGGCTGTCGCCGCCCCTTTCCGGAGCTCTTAAGATCCTCTTCAAGGAGTTCTGCCGCCAGTTCCAACTGCTCCTTCTGCTTGTCTACGGAGTTCTTTTTGTCTGGCCGTTGACCACTAGCTTCTGCGGCGGACCCGGCTGCCGCACCAGCCCCTGTGTTTGGTTGGCGTACGAGTTGCCTACTTTCTGTCACATAGAAGCCTGGGTTTGTTCCCTTAAAGAAACGCTTCATATGATAGGCATCTTCCTCATCAACGTAGTACTTACTTTCTACATTAGCACAGCGAAAGTTGAGGGTATTCTGGTACAGATGAAGAGCGGCATCATTTGTCTTACGAACGTGGAGAGAGCAGAAGTTGGCGTCGTATTCGTGCTCCATTTCATGCAGCGCGGCATTCATCACCCGCGACGCAATACCTAGGCGCCGGTGCGTTCGTAGGACGGCAATACTTGTGATGTGTCCAAACACCTTCTCTGCGTGCTCCTCTTCTTCCATCTTGGCGAGAACATAACCTACAACATTGCCGTTGTTATCCTCCTGAACGTACAGCAGCTGTGGCCACGAAAGAATGTGGTAAAGGTAATACCGCAGGTTATAGTTCTCGGGCAGGCAGCGTAGGTTGCAGTGCTGCATTTGGTACATATCTTCCATCGTGGCGCGACGCACCTGCATTGCGTCAAAACTGCCTTTCGTTTTTCCTACTTTATTCGCGGTGCTTGCCGAGCTCCGCGGACAGTTGCGCACCCACACATACATTCACACATAAATAGGGTAAAAACAAAAAAACGAGAAGTTTGTATATATATACACACAGCTAAACACACCGGGAATTGCTACAACATAACACATGAGGAAGTTGACATCTGGACCAGCAACGGAGTCGCGTGGCGTTGCAGCTGGTTTCAGCACGCTTGAACGAGGGCAAACGCGCGGACTTGCACGACTTCAAAGGTGCTTCAACAGCAAATTTACGGATGGAAGGCACACTATGTTCAAATACAACAACTCTCCGCCTTAAACAGGTGAACAGTTCGTTACATATACGCAGAGAGTACAGCTTATCAGAGCTACAAGTTTACCACATTCCACGGCCCATCCTGTGATATCGTGCAGAAGTAACAGTCAACGTGTTTCATGGTAGCTTTTGCCGCGTCTCCACCCGCCATGGTTGACGCCTCACTCCGGAACGGGCTGTCCACTTCACCACATGCTTGAACGATGCTCCGCACTGTAATCACCAACGATGCTTTAAGAAAATTAATGGCCATTTTACATGCTGCATGGCTCACGAGGCCGCTTGGCACAAGTTCCTGCATAACCCGTTCTTCGGTGATACCCGGTGAGTTATGTATTAGCGCGTACACAGCAAATAGAAACGACCTCCAAAAGAACACATGAAAGGAACCGTCCACGTGATGAAAGACACTGGGATACTGCGGCAGCGTAGGCGTGTCATCTCTCCCTTCTTCAGTTGAAGTGACTGTCGCGCTGCGTGCCCTCTTGCACTGGTCTGAGGTGGGCGGTGGATCAACTGGAATGTCGAGAAGGTCCAAATAACGCAATCGTTTCCACGGCCGTAGCAGGAAGCGCGCCGGATAAGGTTCAGTAGGCACCTTTGCAGCAGAGGTGGAGATGCAACCTACGGTTGTAGCACTAGTCGCTATATTGCTGGCGACGCAAGTAGTCTCCACCCCCGTCCGTGTCGTCACAAACATTTTCTTTTCGTCGGTGCGCGGCGGAGGTGCAAAACGCGGCACTCGCAGTGCACTTAATTCAGTACCCTCTTGTGTATTACTCAACAAAAACCGTATGTCAGGAAAGGGTTGCTCGATGAGACGCGGCGCAGTCTGCAGGAGCAGGCTGTCCGGCTGAAGGATAGGTGGTATGCACCAACGGCGGCAGTTAGACTGCGGCAAGAAGAGCATGGAAACGGTAGCGGTGTGCGCGTAACTTGCACTTACGCATTGGGGGTGCGTAACCCGCTCAGCGTGCTTCAGGTGGAGAAGTTTGCAGCGGGGTGCAAGCTCAACGCGCGGCAACCTCCCGCAAGCACTCGAGCGGTTTCGGAAAGACGGAAAGGTCAGAAGCCAATCGATACAATTATCCAGCTCTACTACTTTAAATTGCGCGAGCAGGGCCTTTGCCGCCACCGCATCGTAATGCGCCTCATCACTCAAAAGTATCATGCGTACGATATCCTGCAGCACTTCAGGTGGTTCCTTTCGGGGTCGATTGGCTGTCCTTGAACTAGGCGGGATACTGGAAGAAAGGCGCCTCGACACGGAGCGCAGATCGTCCGGCTCCGCATTCCTTACCGACGTGCGCTTATCATCGCAACTCAGCCCCTCTGCGGCAGCTAAGTGAGGTGAAGCAAAAGAAACCACTGTGTTCTTTGGTTGTGCGGATGCTTCCCTCCTTGCATGTGTACCCCCTTCTCGCTGTACAACCCTCAACATACCTTGTACGATGGTAAGCATGCTACCATGGACTCGGTTGCAATAAGGACTATAGTAACCTTCAAGTGTTTCCCTCCTCTTACCTAGCAATTTTGCTTCCAGTCGAGCAAGGTTGCCCTCTAACTCGTCAGATTGTAACCCATCCACAATCACGTCAGCCACACTCTTGGCGGTCAGGTCACCTCGGGGACGCGCACCGAGACGGGTAAAACTAGCATGTCCATAACCAGCAGTTGCGCACTTGGATAACATGTGCCCACGTCCCCTGCCGCGCCGTTGACGTGCGCACCTTTCGGTCCGTATGTACCCCAACCTCTGCAGAAGGTGCTCGGCCATAATGCTGCAATCAACGCGGAGTAACCATGAAAGTGCAAAGATCTGCACATCAGTTATGTTTGGCTCCACTGTGACAGCTTCGCAGATAAAAGCACCCAATCGGTCATGGGCACTCTTTGTATTCGAAACTTTTTTCCAACAATCACCCCAGTATTGCATTACTGCACGGCAGGTTTCCTGAGGCTTGTCGGGACCACCGGTGGGGAAAAATACGTATTCCCACGACTCATCCGGCTGATCATCAAAGCCCGTGTCAATACCAATCTCACACACACGACCAGTGCTTTTGGCGAGCGTAATGAATAATTCATCGGGATCTACGTCTTCAGTGGCTCTCAGTACTCTGTCACACATCACAAGCCCCCTCGCTTGCAGTACAGAGAGTGAGTGTATGAGTGACTGCAGACCTGAACGACTACAGTGTTCCTGCAGGGTAGGTGGAAGGTGCCGCATGGAAGTGCCCCAACTGCATCTACGTTCGCTTATGTACGAAGTGAGATCCACATCACCCACACCCACAACTATACAGAAGGAACTCAGACTCATTTCTTGAAGCAACTGCCCTAGCGTTAGCGACTTTGTTGGATTTAGGTTGTGGAGGCACCACACACGACACAGTTCCAAGTGCAGTCGCGAGTGCCGAAACAGACCGACTCGACTGTAGCCATTGCGAATCATCGTGATCTTCGTAACAATGCGCGCGGTTCGGGAAGAACCCTCGGGAAGCCTGATCACTGAATTCGCTTGTCCACTTTCTCCTCCTCCTCCTGGGGAGGGTATATGATTGAGTCGCACGAGGGGCTTCCCACCTTGTGAATGGGCACCCCACCGGCTATTGTGGCGCTTTATCAACTCCTCACGATCGGCATCTGTTAACTTCACGCCGGCAACGACTAAAACCCCAAGACGTCTACCCTGGGGGAGTGTTACACCCGTTGTTGTCACACGATTCTCGCGTTGAAGGACTGGTAAAACGCGACCTAATGTCCTGCGGTCAACAACGCTCACGAGGTCCACAAGTGTCATCGCCCGTAGGGGCGAGGCATTTAGAGCATCCAGCACCGCGCTAACAGCCCACACTGTTACTCCCTTTGGTAATGACCCATCAAGCTGTTCGTTGTAACCACTCTTGTGCTTACCCGACCACCCCTTGGGCTGCAATACACGAGTAAAAGACTTGCCGTATGCACACAGAGCATTTGTACTCTCGATGGTCCCGTAACGCTCTTCATAGGTGGTCGTGTATCTGTACAGCTCCTTAGTTATGTTCTTCGAATCGTAAAAAACAACACGCGGCAGCACTAGCTCCAGGGCAATCGGATTCCTCTCAGCTTGCTTTACCACCTGCAGTGGTAAAGGAAACGCGGGATCCACATGGAAGCCACCAGTGCCCCCATTGGGAATACGAGCAAGTGGCGCTTGCGCAGATTCAACCTCTGATTTCCATTCAATAAAGTCGTTCCCGGGGTTATCATCTGCTGAGCCTGAATCTTCGCTTCCACCGGAGTCCGAACTAACATCAGTGTTGCCTTCCTCGCCATCTTCTCCCCCCTCGCGGGCTGTACACTCCGTGTGTCCACCGTCTCCGTTCAATCTGGCCCGTGCATCCACAACTACCGAGACCCTGTGAGTCCGGTAACCGGTAGTTATGGAGGCCCTCACAACACGTAAGTCCGCTGCTCTAAGCAAACGACCGATGCATCTACCAAATGCACGCCCGTTTCCGCCTGGCACGGTTTCACCGTAAGCTTCGAATACCGCATGAAGAGCATCCTGGTAGACCAGTCGGCGCTCAGGAGAGGACAGCACAATGTGGCGCACAACATTTATGTCTATCACAACTCGTGAATCTCTCATGTGAGCGCGGCACCGTTTCAAATACGACTGGAGGGGCTGTAAGTGCTGTTGCCGAGGAGGCACGGGCATAGCGAAATACGGCAAGACACACAATTCTAACACTTTACTGACCCTGTGAAAGACAAAAACGCACTTCAACCACTTATCGCGTAGGAGGGTACGCACACCTACGCTCAGTCCGGACGCGCTAGCGTTCATCCCCCTTGACGCAGCATCATCCTCCCTGCCAGCTATAACGCTCCTGCCAGGCTGGTTGCGAAGAAAACCGAACAGCATGTTTTCACATGCATAATTCACTGCAGCCCGAATTGTCGCGGTCCGAAGACTGTAACCAACAGTTTTTTCTTGCAGTGCCCGTGTCGGGCAGAAGGCACAGGAATCATACTGCAGTACAGTGCTCGTCAACTCACCGGAAGAGAGAGTCTTTCCCCCGCTTTTAACGGTGAAACTATCGGTCTCACTCAGGAGCAGGTTCATTACCGTTTGTTGCATTGTAGAGTGCTGCCCAAGCCCATAATGCGGTAAAACATCCGTGGAGATAAACGAAAGTAGCTCGCTACCCTTGCACCCTCGGTGTTCACTATGATAACCAATGAACTCCAAAACGCTTTCAAGTGCCTCGCGGAACATATTCCTAAAGCCAGCAAATAGAAAGAACGGGCACCGCCACCTCAGGGTTTTACTGCCCCCCTCCCTTCACAGCTGCCCCGTACACCTACGGGGCACCTTTTTCTAATGATACCTATATGTGTGTTTACGCCACACTTGAAACAAAAAAAACGACAGCAATAATAACAACCCCAACCCACAATATCAAAATAGCAGGGAAGGAGGGGATGATAAGCAAGGCAAGGTCGTGGCAATAAAAAATGTTGGGGTACTTGATATGATCGTGAATCAAACATACGGACGCGACTCTCCATTACCCTCGCTTCCCATTGCCGCTAGTCCCTTTCAGAAATGAAGGCTACACAGCATAGCAATGGAACTCACTGGGTACCTTTGTGTCGACCAATGTGGCACTCATTTACCCGATGGTTTCTGTTGACGTTTCGCCCAAGCTAATTCTATGGCTATCTATTCTGTAGGTTGTGTGGCCCATCCCACCCATCTGCTTCCACCGTGTGTCCACTCATTTTCTGCTCAGTAGGCAATATAGCGTGTGGGGACTGAAATTAAATTTACACCCTCGAAAAAAAAGAAAGTCAAAAGGGTTACACTGGACGTGGGGGAGGAATATAACCCGTGTAATATATAAATATATATATATATACAACGTTCGGCACCGCACATGTACGATTAAAGAGTTGGTTTGAGGACAAGTGTGCAGAACTGCGGTAGTGACCACAACTCTGTCGGCCACATGGGGGTTTGAAACTCTCAGCACTTCCTTGGCTCCATGATCACTGCTCCGTGTGAAAAAAATCATCGGCCCACTCACTTATGCATTCACCGTGTCTTGCGTGGTCAATACCACGCTGAAACGACTCAGCGGATGTGGCTCTCTCGGAGCTGCTGCTCGAAGAGTCATTCACAACATTTGACAGCCGACAACAGGGTCGGCCCCGCTTCTTTGCCTTCTTATGATGGCGCGTGGATGCTTTCGTTTTCATTCGTGGACCACTCGGGCACTCAAGCACGGCGTCCGTATCCTCCAACCCAGCTGCGCCTGCGAGGGAGGTAAGCAGGCTTTTCATTGACTGAATTTTGCAGTTATTGAGCTTTCCCTCTGCATCCGATTTCCCACCCCACAGTACGTTCATGCTCTGCAGAAGCTCATTCATCTTATTGAGGAAGGCCGTGGACGCCACCCTTCGCGAGTCACTGCGTGCGGCCCTCCCCACCGGGCGGCCAACCCCGGACTGTCGATACCGCTTCGATCCGCGCAGGTCGTACGCTGAATGCAGGAAAGTATTGAGGTGTAGAACGCACGAAACGCCATAGCACCTCCACACGTCAAGTGCACTATCCGTAACTTTGGTAACGCCGACGTCACCGACACCTCGTGAGCCGCGGGCTCCCGTTCCCGTACTCGCTTGAAGCAGTGCGAGCTGCTGCTGCACGAACTCCATGCAACTCGGTCCACTTAAATCAACAACCGTGCGGCAACTGTCCAACAGATGAACGACATCACTTTCGAGCTGGAAAGGAATGTGGGCCAGCACAACTGTCAAGTGGATAAGAAATGGAAGTGGACTCGGTGTTAGTTCCATCAAGCCCTTGGATCCACTGGCCGCGCCGCCGCTACAAGTAAGCTTATGCTCCCGCATCCATTGGCCTACGCGGGCTTCCTCATGAAAATAACACATCAGCGATGAGACGATGGCATCGCGATATTTTTTGTGCAGCGATTTAAAGAGGTACGCATGAACACAGTACTCACCTTCCCCCTGTCCGTTATGGTGCTGTGTGTCGTACACCCCAATGGCACTCTTCACAACATCAACCCCGCAGACGGCATGGAGGTCGAATGCCTTCACAATCCCGGCAGTTGAACTTGCTACCATAAGGTCCCCGTGGCGCTCACATTGTTCCAGGACGTAAGCAACAGCGGTCCTCCTAACGTCACCGCTCTGTGGATCGGCACCCAGCACAATTAACGCTTTAGTGTACCTCGGCGGCGGCAGCAGCCCACCCGCTGCACACAGGTGAAGTATTTCCATGGCCAGTTCCCTCACAGGTAACATGTAACTCCCACAGAGAAGGGTCACATGCTCATGGAACTGCTGAAGTAACCAAGTTGCCATACCACTGTTCTGTTCCTCCACCTGCGTTTCTGCAGAGGCTTGAAGCTTCAGTAGGCGACACCCATTATTGGGGCTCGCGGGTTGCGTGCTGCAGTTGCCGTTATCCTGCCATTGAATTGGCAGAGTTGCGCCGGCCGCCATGGCTGCTTCGTGCACCCTGGAATCTTCGTCGCGCAGAAAATCCCGTATGAATGTGAGACCCTGAAGTTGTTGCTGCACATCACTCGCAGGGTGAATTGCACGACGAATGTATGGCTCGCAATGACGTAGATAAGTAGTAGGTTGAAGCATGCACAACGAACCCATTACTCGCAGGGCGATTACAGTGGTTCTTCCCCGTTCCCTTTCGGGGCACTCGCGCAACACCAATTCCACCGCCGAGTAAATATTCGCGCATATGCCATCGCCGCATGCAAGCTGGTTTGGAACAGTTGTCGCTCCAGCGGAGCCAGCACATGATGTCGTGGTTGTGAGGGCGGCCAGTTCCGGGTGGCGGTGCTTCCATCCAGGGTAGAGTCGTAGGAACTCCGAGAGGAGGAAAAGAAAACGTAATGTGTAGCCGACGTTGCATTGGTTGGTACGAAGTGTGGGGGCAAACGAAGCTACGTGCACATAGTAGGTATTCATCAATGAGTAGCACAAAGTTAAATACTTGGTGTTCACTTGCTTGGAAAGCCTATCGTGCCCACAGGTTATGGTTGACACTAAGGCCCCCGTAGCCGAAAGAAGAATTTTCTGTTGATGTGGTCCTACGTAGCGCGAGATCAACGATGTCAACACCTGTGCAAGTGGATCAAGCGGAAGCGGGGGTCTCCGGGACCCCATAAGCACGGTATGCATTATCCGGCAAACATGCAAAAGTGTGATGCCTGTTACCTCAGAGTCTCCATTTGCCATATCTGTCTTCACTAACAGTTGTTGTTGCTGTAAAAGCACCTGCGCTAGAGCATCGAGTAGCGGATCTACCCAATCGTTGCATGCCATTGAAAGAATGTGAATCGTAGCTAGAGCTGCCGCAGCTCCTGACCCTGGTGAAAGTCGTTGCCACTCCGACCATAATGCCTTCGCGGCTCCAACCATAACTCCACACAACGCCTGCCTTCTCGCATCTTCAGCTTTCTTTGGACCACGACGCTTAGGTTTGACAGCCGTCAACTCACTGCACATTCCACGCAATAATGTGACGAGGTGTAGCGATTCTGATGCATCATAGGGATACTTAATGGTACTACCCGTGAGACGAAGTAGTTCTTTCGCCACACGTATGTGAACGTGATACTGCTCAAAATCACCCGGCATCTGCGCTGTCCAACGCCGTATGAATAGACGGTGCAGTGCTGCCTGGTGCTGGCAATCTGGCACCTCCAGTACAGCGGCGGACGGAGTGATTAATGTGAGGAGCTTTGATTGCGTAAAAGTCACCAAATGTTCTACCTTACTCATCTGTTCAAATAATTTAGTATATGGCTCCTCCGTGAGAAGTGTGTCCAGTGCTGCAATGGATCGTGCGACCACAGCTGCATTGTGGTCCCTCAGAAAATGCAACAACATACTCACGACATCCGTGAGCATATCAGCCACAGCGGACTCCGTCAAACCACTTTCCCGCTTAGTATCACGACATATACCGGAAATAAGTGTTAGTAGCAGTGCAACGGTTGCCTCCCTTACGCGTGCATTATCGCATCGGGCGCACCGTTGAACAATCGGCCAAATTTTATCCAGCAAAGGGGGGTGTAACTCGGTGAGTTCTGCAATATAAGTGAGCGCCTTCTTGCGCGCCACTTCCAGGCTGCCCAAGCTTCCCTGAGGTTCTTCCTCCCAAACCTGAAATACGGACAACAGCAGCGACAGGAGTCGCTCTTTTGCCGCTCTGTTAAGCAATGACCTTTCCCGTTCGGCCGATAACCGTAAAGAGCATGCCCGAAGCATACCCCAGTCAACTGAAACACCACCTTCAACAATATGCCGGCTGCGCACAAGTTTGTCGAGAGTTAACTCGTGAAAGCACTTGTCATGCACCGCCCAAGTGAGCACATGCGCGGCGCGCAAGTGGAGTGATACGTCCCCAAAGTCGGAAGGAGGCAAATTAGACGACTGTGAAAGGGCTGTGTACAATATGGCCCGGTAGTCATCCAAGCCCACTTGCAAACTATCATCTTCATTTTTGTTTTCGTAGTCAGCGCTGATGTTGCTACCTTTTTTTTTCGTCGCCGTGGTGTCGTAGTACGTAAGGTAACGCCACTGCCTCATCTGAGCAGAGGACAACAAACGGGATGCCGGAGGAACTTTCACACACAGTGCTTTCTGGAGGGATCCCCCAAGCGCAACGCGGGAAACTCTGTAAATTACCTCGACAAAAAGCGGTAGCAGGGAGAAGTTGGCTGCGTTTCTTTCCCCGAGGGTGACAGCGGTAACGGAGGCATAATGAGCAAGTGACGCGAGCAGCGACTGCAAGATTGCGTCTGCGGCGGGGTACTCGGGTAAGCCCAACATGTTAGCGAGATCGTCTACAAACTGAAGCACCAACGTCCAAACCGTGTCGCGGTCTTGTAGTTCCCGCTTGCCCAACACAAAGTGTTGGACAAACCGCGCGGCCCATGACCGGCATTGCTGAACCAAACATTCGGCATCACGCAGTCCGATTGTCTCTGTCCCGATATCCAATGACTGCGCGGCGTTCACAACTGCCGCTGTGAGAGGCATAACCTTCTCCCCTGACGGAAGCTGTTGTAGCCGCAAAAGCAAGTTTCCCCCTAGCGGCAACTGTAAAAAGAACCGCTCAGTTGTTATGTCGCGCTCAACTTTCAGATGATTCCACAAGCACCGGTAGAGTTGCAGAGCGTGACTCATGACATACGCAGCGTAAGTTACGACCTCTTGATGACCGAAACCGCTAGTTGCGACAAATAAACTCTGGTAGCAGAGTTCCTCCAACCGGATCAACTCTCCGGGTGAACAAACGTCCAGACGCTCATCCGACACCAGCAACGAAAAGCAACCTAGCAACGCACGCAAGCACTGAAGTTCAGTACTGGTGCCCTTGCTTTTTTTCGAGCGCCCGGAGGCTCTTCTCGCCACTTGTCGGAGAAGAACAGCTAATTTTGTGATAAGGTGGTTTATCAGATCCTCTGGGATGTGAGACGGGTTAAATGAAGGATGTGAAACACACGAACAACATGCAATCACCCGTTCCATTAGTTCGACAGATATATCCGTCTCCACATCATCCAGGCACTTCTTTTTGGTAGATGGTGGAGAAACAGAAGGCTGCACAAGAGCAGTAAGAAACGCTGTGATTGTTTCTCCTTCAACATCCCTGAACGGTTGCGTTGCACTCGAGAGCATGCCAAGGAGGGCGTCAAGCGATTTAGAATCCATAAGTTTTTCATTAAAAATATCTGCGACCTCCATGGAACGGTACGCCTCCGTCTTGAATTCACCATATGTTTGTTCGTTTTTTTGCACCGCCATCGGTGATTGTTTCGTCTCGATCCTGGGGCTCTCCGAACCGTCCTCCTGCTCTGCCGTCCTTGCAGCATCCTGCGACGGCTCGCGGCGAGGCCGCAGAGTCATTTGTCGGGCTGGTTGGCGCTCCCATGGCACACGCCCCTTGTGCGGTGACCCCCCACCTGGCACATTACGTATACCACCCACCCGTACATTTTTCTCCAGTTGCAACAGGCGCTCATGAATACGCTGCGCAAGTGGAGAAAGCGTCGGGCGGATGCTTCCCCCTTTTGGGACGGTTGCAACACTACTGTCAATGCACACAGTGGCTTCACGCAGCAACTCATAGCTGCTAGATGCTATTAAGGTACGGGCCGACTCCTCAATGGTGTTTGTGATCGCTTCTTCCCTCGCCGCGTCAGGCTCGCAGTGGGCTACATCATTTTCACAATATCGTGTTGGTGGTATAGCAGCCAACTGTGGCACCGGAAACGCTGCTAGTAAGTCAAGAAGTGGATTGATGGTGCAAGTCACATCCGGTGGTATGGGTGCAGCGCCGTTTGGGATGGAGGCCATGTTCTCAACACGAGTCTCTGCCTTCTTCAAACCTACCAGGTTATGACTTCCGCAGAAAAGGGGCACGAGCCATTAAGAGAAAGAAATAATGATGAATTACGATATAAACCAGCAAACAACCCTTATGTTGATTGAAATAAGCGAAAACACAGATACAGTTGAGCAAAATTTGCGCCACAACTTCGTCGATACCGCCACTATAAATCTTGCCGTTTCCAACATGGGAAATAACAGATGCTGTGTAAAGCGGTCGACTACGACCGACAGTGCAGAAATGAAACACAATCTCCTTATTCCAGGAGTGTGGAGAAAAGCGTGTGGGGAAGCAGCTGTGCACATGCCTCATGTAAATTTTGAGTTATAGAGGGCTCAATATCACACACAGACTCAACAAACTTCTTCACAGCTAGCTTCAGCTTTTCTTCTGTCCCGGTGGGAATCCTAGATAGTGCTCCACGTTCGTACCAGGTGAGAACCGCAGGAAGAACCTCTTCCACCATACGTTGGGAGAGGAACTCTGTCGACAATGTGAAAAGTGTCTCAAGGCCATCCAACGCCGCCAAGACACCAGGTTTCGGTCTAACGCCCTCAAGGACCCTACGCTCCGCCGCGGAGCGCTGCTTTGCTGCGTTTGGTGCTGTTATGGTAGCAACAGGCTCGGCGAGGATGGCCAAAAACACGAGGTACGCCCTGTACACCGTACGCAAGTGATGACGCGACAAAACAGGTGGGACATCAACTTCCCACGGAAATACACACGGCAGTCGACCTTCGTCACCGGTATCATCCTCATGCTCCCATGCAGCGGCCTTAGGTGTGGTTAGAAACACAGTAAGACCGCATCCCACGGCTCGTACGACATAAGGCGATACCCCGTCGTTTCGCGCACAGTAAGCTAGTAACATCTGCACTGCTTCAAGCACTGCAAGCTGTAGTATTTGAACCCGAGGATGCGCTGCAGTAGTCACGGTGTCTCGATCCTCATCAAAGCCCAACTGCGGAACCGAGCGGTTTAGTAACGCGCTCAGCTCGAAGCAACTTGTGAGTAGAATAACGGCTGCTCGTGCGCCGGCGGCATCCTCCTGAAGTGTGGCTCGGCGGCACCCGTCACTTGCAACCTTTATGGAGGAAGTAACAAAGTCAGCTACCTTCGACACGATGCTTTCCGAAGCAGTAATGGCAACGTCGGAACCTTTAATCACCTGAACCCACCGTCGTGACTCTTTAGTATTCGAAGCAATTACATCCCTACGAGACACGGCAAAAAGCCTTGACCGAATGAAATTGACACCACCGTGAAGCACATTGGCTGCTGAGATGCGGAGCTCCTCCTCCGTAACGGCCCGCGCAGCCTCATCGGCGATGAAGTCACTGCTTTCCAGGAAAAATAAAAGGGTGTCGGACTGACTGGATGCCTCACTGAATGCATCAATAACCCGCATCGCGACATCGTGTACGATACCTGCAATAACCGCTTTCTCAAGCACAAGATACAGCATAAGTACGTTCAGTCGCCGCAACGCACGCCTCCGTTTTGCACTTCGACCGCTCGGGATACCGCGCAACGTTTGTGCAGTGATCTCCAAAAATCTAAGGATGGTCGCAGCGACTATGCGACGGTGCTGCAGTTGCTTGTAAGTGCATAGATCCTCATCTTCTGTAATGTTCCACAAGTGTGGTTTAGCGACAACACTCCACAGGTGCTCAAATGTCCCGGAGAGAATCAAATCCTCCACTGGAAGATCCCTCTTCGCCGTACCATCCACAGCACCATCAGCAGAGGCTCCCACAACCCACATAGGAGTCTTGAACTGCCAAACGATGAGTCGAGTCAGAACGTAAATGGTAGGTGGATGGAGCGCATACAGGTCCCAGTCGGAAAGCGTCGCCTCACACTCATCTATAAAGGTGGCTAGTCTCAGTGGCCCCAGCGCTACTAGATGCACGTTGTACGCCAAACACTCGATAAACCCATCTACGATACTGCAAATACGACTTGCACTCCCTCGTACTCCACAAAACTCTTCCATGCCCATCTGGGTCCCGGCAACACGGATGCACTGGCCCATCACGCATTGGAACTGGGTTTCTTCACTAAAGACGATAGTGCGTGTGCCCTCACAGCGCAACAGTGACGAGGAGTAGTGCAGCAACTCTACCTTCTGCAGAGCCTTCAGCCTCCCATGAAGCATGCTTACAACCTCCTCGTTTTCCAAGAGAGAAGAAGGGACACAATTCATCTCGTCACGCGTGTTTTCACCCTCAAGATGAACAAGGTTTTCCAGCACAAAGTAACCCACCAGGAGCTCTCTCACCAGCTGAGTCGACACAAGTGTATTCAGCGACTGAAGCGCAAGAAGATCCACGACAAGACGCAGCATCGCCTTCATAACAGGAAGACCGATCTCTGTTCCAACCAGTTCTTCTGGCGCAAGCAACCGACCCATGCCACGCCCTAGGTGATCAACCGTCTCCCTAAGCCATCCTTCATTGTCCTGTTGTTGTACGAGCGAAACCGTGAGTGCTACGCGCATAAGGTTAACCGCAGCGACGCGCACGTCTGCAGCATCCGTACCATGGTGTGCGCGGACAAGGTATTTTGTACATGCAGAAACTATACCCGGTAAACACAGCCTGGTGTTACCGTAACCTACGGCCTGCACTACCGCCAAACACCCACGGAGGCTCTCAACTTGTAGCTGACGGTACCAATTCCGCCTATCCCCGACAAGACACCCAAGCATCTCCTGGATAAAAAAGGCTGCGTTGGTGTGGTACAACTCACTCCGAAAGAAATCACCGTGACGCACTGCACCCACTGTGTGCAACGCGTGGACGGCGCGAACTGCAAGGAGCTTCTCCTCTTCCTTGGAAGCTATAGAAGAAGCCGTAGACTTTTGCGCCCCCATCGGTGTATCAGGGGTCTTAAAAAGCCGAACAAACTGTTGCTGCAAAATTATGACCATGTCGTTAATACTTTCAAATTGGTCAGAATTCTCCGCTAACTGGTAAAATAGCGGAGTTGCGCAGCGCGGAAGTTGATTGGAGAGACTCATTGAACCCGTTAGGGTGACGACACCAACGCCTCTTGCGCCTTCACGGCAACGGCCGGCGCCCGAACTCCCTTCAAGCGCGTGGGACCCTCCTTGCAGGGTTGCTTTTTGGCTTCCTTCTTGGCACGAAACGAAGTATTTGCCAGGGGGGCAGTAGTGCAAGAGGGAGGGAGGGGGGTGGAAAAATTGCAAAATTAACGACCAAGAGTAATTCAATTACAGAATCAATGCCACAAAGGTCAAAAGCCTGACAGACCAAAGACGAAAGGGAAACAGAGGGCTATTACGATACGTCTCCTATGATGTAGTTCGACTATCGGCGGCTAGCCGGGGACCCTTACGTAACCGTGGAATCCACACATACGCCTTACCTGTAAATACAGGGATTTGTGACCGATGCTTATAAGCACAAAAAAACCACGTCAAAACAGATCATCATAGTCGTCCACGGCGTGCCCAAAGAACAATGGCGTTTCGTCGTACATGGCATCAAAGTAATGCACGTAGTGCCTTTCCACTCTTTGTCTCGCAAAACCATATTTGCAGGTGATGAAACCATTAGCGAGGGTAAGCTCCTCAATGAATGCGAACCGGCGAACATGAGACCTCGTAGGCAACCCCTGCGATACGCGCCTGAGCTCTGCTCGGATGCAGTCAGCCTTTTCGCGCTCGCTTACGATAGGCACACCATCCCGCCGCTCAACCTTCCGCAAATGAGAGGCGATTGCCTTCGCGTTGGGAACCACCAGGGCACAGAGGTAAGGACGACCTTCACCGTACACAAATATCTGTTTGATGAAGGGACTTTTGATTAGAGTCCCCTCAACCTCCAAAGGGTCCACCACCGTCCCATTCTGGAGTCTGATAAGTATGTCTTTGTTCCCCTTGATCGTCAGCCAGCCGCCGGTCATAGACCCGTAGTCACCAGTGCGCACGAACGTTCGGCCCCCATAAGCAACAAGGGAATTCTTAGCCTCCTCAGGATCGATGTGAACGTCAAAGTAGCCCTGCATTGCATGCGGCGCCTCAATGAGTACCTCACCAACGTACCCTGGAGCCACAATTTCGTTTTTATCGTTCACAACACGGATTTCCACACCTGGTAGCGCCTTGAGACGAAGCGGGACATCAAGGTCAGTAGCTATCAGCCCCCCTGCCTCCAAACAACCGTACGTACTGACGGTGAAAACATCCAAGTCTGCAAGTAACTCCATCTGGTCTCTTGTCAGTTGGCTGCCGATAATAAATGCAATGCGAAGCTCCGATCCAAATTGGGCCTTGAATTTTCCGAGAAAAATATTAGACGCGGTCCGCAAGATGGAACCCGGTTTTTGCATCATCAGCCGGTTTTCTGTGATGCGCCCCAGTGTGAAGCGCGTTAAGTCCTTTGTAAGAGTACTGCGATTCATGATGTTATCAACGATGTTGGCATAAGCCCTCTGAAATGGTTGGGCAACTGTAACAATTACACTTGGTTGGACGAGCGGAAGATCTTGAAACCCTTCTAGCTGTTCGGGGGGAATGCAAACGCAAGCTCCCTTACAAATAGCCTGGTAAAGTTCTGTTGTCAAGGCTCCCGCAACACACCAGGAGCAAAGTGACATAAACATGTCCGTGTGCGTGATGGCTTCCCCAACGTGGGCGTATATGGAGCTTACGTTCGCTACAAGATTCTTGTGTGAGAGCATCACTCCCTTTGGTGGCCCTGTGGTCCCTGCCGAAAACATGATCATAGCAGTGTCCTCTGAAGTGACATCTTTTCGCGCTGGTGTCTTTTCAGGTACGTCTGACGCTATACTGATAGCAACTGCATAACTACCCTCCCCAATTTGATCCTCAAAGCAAATAATGTGCTGCAGCTGCCCAACTTCGCCAACCCAACCCTTAACAGCAGTGTATGCCGACGTAGACTCGACAAATAAAACCCTGGCTTGAGTGCTTTTTAATACTAGCTCCGCTTCTTTTGGAGTGACATTGGTGGGTAGGACTACAAATTGTGCGCCCAACTGCAATGACGCCAGATGAACCACAACCCACTCATAGCGGTTCTCGCTAATTACAACGACTCGACCACCCTTTCCCACACCCATCTGATTAAGCAGTGTGCGCATGACCGAGGCCTCCTGCTCAATAGACTCATAGGTTGCCCAAACGTAACCTAACTGTCCACGAACCCATACCTTTGCCCCAAGAAAGCGGCGCATTGGCCACGCCTTAACGGCTTGTTCCCACAGATCAACAAGTGTGCTTTGAGGTTTTATTACTATCCCCAGCCGCATATCATTGTTCATCGAAGCACCGGCAGCGGTGTCCGACTCTGAGTAGAATGTGCCAGCCACACTCGTTCCGAGACGGTAGCCAACTTGGAGCGCAAAGCTGTTGCGACCTGGGAGTGTGGTCAGGCCGAGCAAACGCCTCATTCCAGGCCGAATAACGTCCTGCGAATCACACCTTCGGGGCCCCCGAACTTTTTTTCCTCCTTGTTTTCAATATACCAAGTCGCCACGAGGCGCTACAGTAAACGTTTTCATTTTTTTTAAAAAAAAGACGTATGACAAGACGAGACAGTACGAAAAAACAAAATGCATTGAGAATCACGCCCATGTTGAATACCGGGCGACATCCTTGGGACAAGTGGGTCACACAGAGCTTGGAGTGATTCATCCGATGTTGTACATAACGTTAGGCACTAACGTAAGATGGAGGCATAACAGTCTACGAAAATAAAAACAATAACTCCAACAAGGCTGCTAATGTTCGAGTCTACATTCTCTAGACGTTGTAAGGGGGCATGCTGGGAGAGGGATGAAGGCTTGTCTCAAGTTTCCACTTCTTCCCTCTTCAGTACGCACTTCATTCCTTCCTTCAAGCGTCCCCTGCATGAGACAAGTTCCCTACAAGGATTCACGTGCAGCCCAACTTATACAACGTTAGTGTATTTACATTTCTTCTTCCTCTTCCTCAGCTGGATCCTCAGAATCTGGTTCCGGCAGGTCCTCGCCGCGGCGGGCGAGCTTCTCCATTGTAGGTGTCGGATCATCAACCTCGGTAATGTCAGCACATTCTAAAAGCACCGGCGGAGCGAGCGTTGGTGTGAAAGCAAAATCTGTCTTCTTTAGACCATTCCCAAAGTAAACACAGCCCCATCTCTTACCACCTTCTGCCGCGAAAGCAATGGCGCCCGGCCACCGCAACGATTTCATGACTACCACACGGTGCATTTTGCTGTTGTTGTTTACAGTCCGCACCGTCCACGCCGCGATCTTCACCCTAGTTGGGTCGTCGTCTGGCACCTCGTCATCCGTTAGAGGTTTTGGAGGAAGGTCGTCGGTTTCCTCCTCCGGTGGTTCTGCGACCTCTTCCGGTTCGTACTCATCCTCTTCCTCCTCTTCCTCATCATCAATAACTGGTGCTTCCGGAACATTAACTACTGCGTAGAGATAATCGGATTGGATAGGGGTAAACAGCTCTCTTTCCTCTTCTTCCTGCTGCTCAACTTCCTCCTCCTCTTCTTCATCTTCCATCTTTTGGAACTCCTCTTCCTCTTCCTCTTCCTCCAGTTTCTCTGGAACCTTGGTCTGCCGGCCATTCTCATAAATATAACCTTCAGAATGAACCCACTGGTCAAGCTTCGCCCACTGCGTTACATCACTCTCCTCTTCGGTGGCAAACCCCCTCACCACCTGCGTGAGAGGGCGATATTTCGCCTCCTTTGGTTTACTTAGAGTTTCCTCCTCATCTTCGTCTTCGTCCTCCTCGTTGTCCTCATCAGGCTCTTCCAGAGCCCCAAGAGGAGATATGTACGTGCCACTGACTATACGGCTAAGCTGAACGCGAAGGTAAACGGACTCGTTCCATTCAAAGGGGGGACTACACACAACAGGTGCATTGAGATTCCCGCTAAAAAGACGCTTAATACGTCGACCCGCACATATTTGTTGCGGTGTGACGTCTGGAAGTAGAGTCCACTGGGCGGCGGGGTTTGATGTCACCCAAAATGAAAGACGATTCACACCAACGAAACCGGGTTCTGGCTGTACTGGGACCTCCAAACTCCGTCTCGCGGGCCGGGGCATCGTGTTAACCTCTTTGTATATTTTCTCACCCTCTTGCACATAGCGGCGACTTGAAACAACATAATAGTTTCCTTGCGTACCAAATATTTTCCCAACAAAACGAACCTCTTCAAGGTTCTTTTCCATCGCCAAAAGAGTAATGGACCTGTCCAACAGGAATGCTTCCTCTTCAGCCATACCACATCCTGCCCAACACCAGTAAAGGTTGTTTTGCTCAACTGAATCATACGAGGGTGCTGTGCGCGGCACAACGCGTGTTGTTGTTATCGTCGTGTAGGGATCGGGCTGTTCTATGGTAGTCTGGATTTCCGGTGGTGCACGTTCAAACAGCCGCTCGTTCTCCGCGAGGCGAGACAGCTCCGATGGAGGGACGGGGCACGGTTCGTTGCATGCCTCAGTGCTTTCACCATCTACAAAACTGTGTTTTTGCAGAAGAGTGAACATATCATTAAACTTAGATGGGTTGTTGGCGATGTCGTGTGGGTTTTGGTCCAGCAGTTGCTCCATCATCCGTGTTAGCTGATCATAAACACTCACACCGTCCTTATTCGCGCACATGAGATATGCCTTTGTCCTTGCGAACATCGCCTCAAGATCCTGTGGTTCAGGATTTACTGGCATATCTGACCTTGATTTATTCTGTAAAACTTGTGTACG
The DNA here is from genome assembly GCF_001457755.1 of Trypanosoma equiperdum. Lineage (NCBI taxonomy): Eukaryota > Euglenozoa > Kinetoplastea > Trypanosomatida > Trypanosomatidae > Trypanosoma > Trypanosoma equiperdum. Next base: position 42,877 of record NW_027124296.1, on the reverse strand, counting down.
TGGTTTTTCTCTCCAACTGGCTCTCCTTTCCACCTCCACTTCACTTGTTTTCCTTAACCACGGAATCTAATAGAAAAAGACGAGAGAAAGGGATCATTTCCTCTAACGTCGCGATTTAAATAACGGAAACTGTTGACTTGAAGCCAACGTATATGGGTTAAAGCAAGGAAATTAGGGATGGTGTATCGCTATTGTATTTTACTTGTATTTCTTCAATTACAACAATGATGGTGCCACCGTTCCCTCCTGATGCTCCAAAGTAAAATGTCACGAGGACGAAATCCTTTGCCTTATCCGTGCCACGTACTTTGTGATGGAGGGATCGACATTACAGATGCCACTCTCTTCAAGTTGCCTAATAGTTCCCTCTAGACCTAGTGCCAGGAACTTCGCTTTGCAATTTTCATAAGCGCAGAAGGAACCTATGGTGATAAGTGCAATTTTTCGGAGGGGCACCTTATCTTTCTTGAGCATGTGGGAAAGAGTTTCGATAGCACTGTTTTCCATTAGTGCGTTTGTAAGTGTGCTTCCATTTCGTACGAAGTTACTTACGGCTCCAGCAGCGTTCTGCCTCGTTTTCTCATCGCTACTAGTCAAAAGCTTCACCATGACGGGAATCGAAGGCCTTAGCTTCTCGTAAAGGGAGCCATTGTGGAACGCAGCATTCCCAACAGCAAATGCTGCAAATTTCTGCGTTGCGGGATCCCTGTCACTACATCTCTCAACCAGCATATCAATTATGCCGTGTCTCGCGAGGGGTTCGTACAAGTATGGTGAGTGTTTACATAGGTTTCCTACCAGGTTACATGATTTGCTCCGAATCCCTGGGTCACTGTGCCGCAGCAGTTCTAAAACCGCGCTGTACAAGTCTGCATTATGAATTGGCAGGTAAAAATCTTTGGAAAGCCGGGCTAGTTGAGAGAGAACATTAAGTCCGTCCGACACGAGCCCTGCGCTTGCCTTCTTCGAATCCAGGACCTTTCCTATTCTCTCACACTGCAGTCCACCACCGTCAACGAAAGCCTTGGCGAATGGCGGTGACCCTACCACCAGCTTTGTTATAATGTTGAACGGTGGACCCCAAAATGCTACCTGAGTGTAGTCAAGCGCAACAATCAGCATCTCCATAAGTCCCTCTTTGTAAAAAATTTGCTGCACAGAGGCGTTGGCTTCGTCGTCTGACTCCGAACCCTGTTTGGATGTCTGAAGTGCCGCTAGCAGTATCTGAACAACTACGGTAAGATGCGCGTTTACTCCAACCGTGCCACCACCACTATGTTCGGGCCAAGAGCGAAGTTGCCCTAGATAGCTTGCTCGTAGTTGATGACAAACAACGCCGGCAACCGAAACTGGACCTCCACTGTCCCCACGATATGCTTCTATCCGTTCCAACAGAAGACTAGTAAAATGCTCATCCCTTCGTTGATGCTGGCAGGCCTGCTGCACGCATCGAAGAGCAGCAACCACACCATTAGGCGACAGTTCGGTTTTTGGGTCACTATCGCGGAGTAGTTCAACAGCAATGCGCAACAGTCCTTTTTGATCGCTGTCAAGGTATGAGCGCGAAGGGAGCTGACCACTATTTTGGTATACGATAGATTGTGGATTAGAAAACATCACCGACAAAGTATGTACTACTCCATCCAAAAATCCGTAATCCGGGTAGCCATAGCCATTTCCAAGAATTCGCCAGACACTATTGCGATCGGCAATTCCTCTTACATCTTTCACTATGGCACATAACCCTTCCATGAACGCCGCGTCTGGTTCGAAAACCATTGTGTCCTTCATTTCCCGGTGAACAAATGCGGCCAGAAGAGCTGCAGCGGCGGCAGAGTTAAGCGCAGCTATATCCGAACTTTTTGACAAATCATAGAAACGCACGGCTAGCAAACCAATAGAGACAAATGCGGACACCTTGTCTGCATTTATCTGATCTGGGGCGGACAACTTTATGTGCGGAATCATCGCAGAAACGGTGTGGAATGCTAGTGCCGCGTACGTCTGAAAATGGCTTCCCTCTGTCACGGAGTCAAGTAATGACGCCCAAAATGAAGGGAAAAGCTTCAACTGGGTCAAAACAGGTCCAAAACCTACTCCCCACCTCACACACTGGAAAATTATTTTAACACAATCCACGCGAAACCCATGACGATTTTCAATTACTTCTTTCACAAGAAAGTCGAGGGACTCTCGGGGTTTTTCTAGTAGCTCCAGAGAAACCTGTTGTCGAATAAGAAGGCCAACAGGTGGCAAGTCGCCTGGCTGCGGTGATGCATCTATTGTTTCTTGTAAGGGTCGCTGAGAAGGAAACGGTAACACAGCATTACCCTCCGGAAACACAAGGGTTTTGATTATCTGGACAGCAAGTCGGCTCATTTCGGCTGACTGCTTGTCACATAAGTGCCGTACTATAGGTCCCAAAACACCAACGTGTAGGATTCGTTCTAACAAAGCAGTTTTCTGAAGGGGCAATGATGTAGCGTTTTCAACCGCAACTAGCAGCCCACGGAACGCCTCAATACAACCTTCGCCATCTGAAGGAGAAAGTAGACACTTTAACGAGGAAGGTGAAAATATTTCATCTTCTTCCGAACCCAGTGGAAACCCATGCGTGTTCCCGGGCGTTTGGCACGGGCCACCTGCATCTAATTCAACAACCCTGTTTGGTTGAGCGTGATGTCGCAGGCACTCTAGTCGTTCCATGCGTTCCTTCATCTTCGTGTCGTGCTGTTTTACCGCCATCAACCACTTCTCATCGTCCCCAGTGATGGCAACAAATGGGTGGTTAAGTAAATGTGGCCAGTTTAATCTGGCCGAGAACGATTTGGTCAAAAGTCCTTTCAAAAGTGACTTGAAGTCCGGTGATATAGGTTCTTCAAATCTTACGGGGTCGTTGACGATTTGGTTGATCAGCTTATAAAGATGGTTCGTATAAAAGGGCGGCTTGCCGTACAACAACTCATATAGAATGCACCCGAGAGACCACAAATCTGCTGTGTGGTTGTATGGCTGCTCTTGCACAAGTTCTGGTGCCATATAGAGGGGTGTTCCCTTAATACTGGTTAGCACCATCGTATTGTAGCTCATCGTCCTCGCAAATCCGAAATCCGCAAGTTTCACGGATCCGTTCTGTCCTATGAGGATGTTCTGAGGTTTCATGTCGCGGTGCATAATGCGGTTCGAGTGCAAGTAATGAAGTGCTTGCAACAATTGCTTCGCGATGCGCCGGACAACCTCTTCGGGGAGTTTTTTATCGTCTTCAAGAATTTCAAATAATTCACCTTGGGCGTATTCCATTACCACAACGAATTCTTGTTGAGTTTCAAAAGCCTCAAACAACGTTATGATGTTGTCATGGTTGAGTTTAGTCATAATTTCAATTTCACTACGAAGGTTAAGAAGTTCTTTGTCATTTTTACCTTTCTTGACTATGAACTTCATCGCCACGATGTGACCCGTACCCTTTCTTCTCGCCTTGTAAACTTTTCCAAACGACCCTTCCCCTATAAGTTCGACTATGGTATAGTTGTCCATATTCCGAATTTTCGGAAAGCAGCACCTACACAACCACAAAGAAAGGTGACCTACAACAGAATTAGATGGCATAGAAAAAAGTAGGCGAAAAGGTAATATTTTCCCTCCTTTGCGAAAAGATGTTAACACTCGTGAAACTGATCAAGTTTAAACACGGACCTTGGATGACTTCTCAATACCTAGTATATTTCTTCCTTTTCTTGTCCCAGAGCCACTATCCTTTTACTTTCTCTTTCCATCTTCTCCAAAGATATGGGTTATCAAAGCCGGCCCAAATGAAAAACATATTTCCCCGTGTACCTCGTGTATTTTCATTTTTTTCGTTCTCTCTCTCTCTCTCTCTCTCCCTCTCTTCATTTCGGTTTCGCTCTTCATTACGCTGTAGCCTTCTCCTTCTCATTTTTCTCCTTTTCGAGCCTCTTAGCTTCGCGAGCCTTTTGCTGCTCTTCATATTTCGCGTCGAAACCATCTGCTTTCGTAACAACGATTTCGATTTTGTCGACAGGGCCGTCGTCTGGTTCCTCACTGACCTGTCGCGAGGTGGTGATTTTTTTTACAACCACCATTTGCTGATCCTTCAGCATCTCCACAACGGACACAGCTTCGTTGATGGCGCCACCGAGAGCAGAAACATATACTTCCTTCTCGCCATCGTGCAAAAGGTGCTTGGTTATATCAACAAATAGAAATTTAGTACCGCGATAGCCAACCCGGACGGAGTTCCTGGGGCGGTCGCTCTTTCCTGTCGTCATATGCAGCGAGTTCCTCGTTTGTCTTCTTGAGTTGTTCCAAAGTTCTTTCGAAGTTTTTTTTTTTTAAAGTAGCAGATATACTTTTGTATGTGTGTTTGGTGTTTGTGTGGTATTTTCGCTGTTCTTATCCCAATATATTTTTTAATTTTGATCGTTATGTTACCAATTATGAAAAGAAGTGAAGGGTAAATACAAATGGTAAAAAGGAAACAAATAGATACAGCAGTGAATGTTTCCTTTCAATATTTCAAAAATCAGGCGATGTCAAAAATAAACTGGCCTATTCTACTTTTCTTTTCCTGGATGCTACCGTAAAACACGGCGATATCAATAATTGTATCGAAGACGAAAAAGAGAGATCCCACCTTTTAAAAAAAAAAAACATAGCTGAGTGTGATTCTCGAACTGTTTCTTAACCCTCCGTTTCACCAGTTATCTCCCCTTTACACCGGGACATATGATGTATATGTATACCACACATGCCCTTCAGCAGCCTATTTCTCCCCCCCCTAAGCACACGTAAGTTCGGATTTACCGTTCATTCTCTCTTTTTGTTAAATCACCGCTACTCCTTTTTGTCAGCGTTTTCCAACTTCCTTTTCTGTTGTTCGGCATATATTGTGTCAAAGTCCTTAGACTTTGTAATCAGTATTTCGATCTTGTCGTTCACCGCGTCGCCATCAGATTCAGCGGCGCCCCGAGAGGTTGTGATTTTTTTAACATCGATAAGCCCTTGGTTTTTTAGTATTTCGGCGACAGCAACTGCATCTGATATGGCTTTACCCAATGCAGATATGGTAACTTCCGGTTTTCCTCCGCTGAGACGGACCTTAATGGAATCCACGTAGGAGAAATTACGGCGCTTAACACTAACACGAACCTGAGAAGAGCGACTGTCGTCACCACCTTTTTCTGACATCTTTGGTCGTGGTATAAATTTTTTTCGGTGATTATACCGTGCGAAATACTTAAGAATTAACAAACCTTAGTAAAGTAGACAGTGGCGAAAATAGGTTAGGGTTATGTTGCAAAATTCTCTAAATAGAAGGAAGCACTTAGCGACCAATCAATAACCGCAATCAAGAAAAGGTTCATCATTTCATTTTAAAAAATAATTAGCTCATCAAGCAAGACAAACAGTTGGTACTAGAGATACCTCCGATGATAAGGTTCACGGAAACCCCGCAAGACATAACAAAAAAAGGACCGAATTTCTTAGTCTCTTCAATGGTTAACATGTTGTTGCTTTTTCCCTTACCACACACCTCTGATTAGGACTTGTGGTACCTACGTCTTTAAATTAAATTGATCGAGTGTGCAACAATGACGAAGGCAATGACACCGTTACATTCTGCTTCGCACATACCTAATGTCATTACCAATTCTTCCCTTCTCATCTGAGAGAGCCTCCTTTTTTTAAAAAAAAAGGACTCTCGAAATTAAAAAAAAAACTTCAACTTAACCACCACACCTCGTAAATACGCCCAAGAAACGAACAACAGAAATTTACCTATAGTATCAACATACTACGGGCAATAGACACTTTTGGTGATATAGACGGTAATCACTTTACCCACTAACCGGTTTTCATCCCTGGCGGTTACGGTAAATCATACCACAACGAAAGGCTTCCATAAATTTCATGCTAGTAAAGATATGGTTAGGGATCCCTGTGACTTTTTCTCAAAAAAGAAAAAGCAAAAGTTGACTCAGTTAGCTTTATCGGTAGCTCTGTCCATGTTTCCCCTAGAAAAAGCAGCTTCCTTTCTTAATGACCAGGTGTGAGCATGGGTGGAGACAGACGAACTGCCCGCCAAACCTATTTAATATAGCCAAACAACTGGGTGCTTGAACGTCTGCACCTCCGTGTTTGCAATCAAACACACCACAATCAAGAAAAGATTCGTCGTAACCACGGAAAGATTTTAGTGCTAATTATTTCATAGCAACTAAGCCAAGCCACAAAGTCCGATTGCCACATTGCACATGTTCTTGACACCCTAGTTCCGCTTCCATACTTTTTGACCGATTATGCATTTGGTAAGAAAACGTTGTTATACACGGGCGACCAAATATCAGCACCGCCCCTACATTCACGTTGTCACCAAAGCGCGGAGGAGCGCTGACGCGGTCTGGTGAGCTCTGTCGTCTAACGTATTTCCTGGGTTACATCAGAAACGTTCGACTACAACGGTCACACCCACAACGCACATGAACGCACTCAGTTCGATGAGCTGGGAAAACAAAAGGTAAAAGAGGAAATGTGTGCAGCGTTGGCAAAAGTCCTTTGCGCAAGTCCAGCAACGCGTGAAAGAGACCCCCCCCCCTCCCACAAATCTGTCACTGATACGGTAGGCACAGGGAGAGTGGGGTTGCCTGGACCCTTCTAGATTGGGACCACTGACGCGACGGAACTCGCTTCTGTCACAGGCGGCAGACGGCACCGTCAAGGACAGAAGGCCCGCTTCACCACCAAGCTGCAAAACCGGGAATCCAAAGTCTCACGTTCCCACGAACACGGTACCTCGCCAAGCCGGAACGTGAGAGCCTTACGGTCAAGGAGGAAACGCGGACAGAAACACCTAACGAGCACGGCATAAAAGTACCTACTCCCTCGATAGTATACCGGGCAGCCCGGCTCACCGGCAGGCCGCGACAGCGAACGCGCAGCTCCAAGGGTTCACACCCGCAGAATGGTTGCCACCTTATTCCAGCGCGGTCCGGCTAGGCCGCCCACTCATCATTTTAAATTTCTAGTCGCACGCTCTCCCCCCGAAACCCTCGTCGACTTTGACGATCAACGCGCGCTGGGGAGGAACCTCAGAAAACCGGTACTCTGTTGCAAAAGGCGGGACGGAAAGGCTGAGGGGTTTTACCACTTCGAATGTCGTGTTGGTGAATAACGACGCTCGGCAGCCATGACCTACAAAACTAGCGCGCCACCGCATCAACGGCCGACGGTACACCGTGGCGTCATGGAAAAGCGCCCACCCTCAAGAAAAACTAAGCGTCCCCACTTCCGTCGGGATGCTGGGATCGCATCGGGTGTTGGCTGGAGGAAGACACCTTTTTGCGAGGCACATCAGTAAAGGTCGACCTTTCTCGTCTAGGAGTCCTCTCACGTCCTAATTTGTTCCACAGAAAATAAGAACTTGGTTCTTTTCGACGTCCGTGTTCAGGAACAGGACGATTCCATTAACGCGGGTATGTGATAACGCGATTGCGTCGGGAATAGTGCGTACTTAGAGGCTATACGTTACCCGAAATTCTCTGTTAGTGCTGTGCGCGTGTGCTCTGGTCGATGTGTCGTAAGTCCGAGCCCCAAGTTGATGACTCGAGTGGTGTGCTAGATGTTGGCTTCCCTTATCTGTGAAGTATTTTCCGTTGGCACCGCGGTGGGGTGACCGGCGTATCTGGAAATCACGCTGTCTTGTGGGTTGATATTCATCTATTGGAAGAGGCGGTGTTGCTTTTATCCAAGTGGCTGACAGTGTTCCTTTCTGAGGTATTCTGTCGTTGCGGTCTGCGGTGCGCAGGGACTCCGGAACCTATTTGTAGTTGAAAGTTGGAGGTGCTCAGCGTCATCAAAACTTCCCTCCACTAGAGGTATTATCGGCTCTCCTATTTCCCCCGGCGATGCAGGCCGCAAGGGCAGTGCGACTTTGTCGGGCGGCTGGGGCCTTCACAGGGGGCGGTGGAAATGGTTCGTGAAGGGCTCACGTGCCTTGCAGGCCTTGCCGCCGGCGTCCAGTGGGTGGGTTCCTGCCTCCTTGCTTTCGCGTCGCCCCCGTCTTGCCTCTCTGATCCGTTTGTTGTGGTCGCTGTCGCGTGTGGCATCTTTCGCGAAGGAGAGCAAGAGGGATACCGTAGATCGCAACGGTGTTCGGTATGTGAGTGCTTGGTGGCAGTGGTGAAGGGTGTGGTGTCCCAGACACCCGTGAATGTGTTTGGTGCGTACTCGGAGCCGCCCGACCGAGGGGAAAGGAGGGCGTGATCGCCCGGCGGCGAGGCAGGTGCAGTGATCACTTTTATTGGATCTAAGTATCCGACAGTGCGCGTGGGTCCGTTTCTTTTCAATTCTTTGTTTTTGCCGTTCGGTTCTCTTGGTGCGGGAATGTGTTCTAGCGAATTCATTACTCGTGCAGGACGTGGCGGTGGTGGCACGAGGGGGAACTGGACGTGAGCGGTGCGGTCACACCTCCGTGTATGTGCATGCGTTCTGAATGACACATCCCTGTAACGGGGCTGTGATGCGCACAGGATCTGTTTCCTCTGCTGTCGTTTCTTTGTGGCACTTCGGGGGGTTAACAGTACAAATAAGGAGTGACCAAACAGGCTTTGAGGCATCCCTGTTTCCTAGGTCAGTCTCAGGTGGTGCCAATGGAGGAGGAGAAACTACCTCTGTATGAAGGGAACTTAATTTACCTTCTTTTGAATTCCCCGATGCGTGGAGTACAACCACTTTGTGCCGTTGACGTTATACGTGTGATGTCTTTACTAGCTCTTCAAAAACTAATATTGTCTTTTTGGCCAGTTGCTGACTTGGTGATCACAGTGGGCTGCGGTTTCTGGCGCGTTAATGGTTATATCTTTCTGGTATTTGTTTGTGGCACGGCCGTCGGCACAGTTGATCGTAACGTCAACTTCCCGTTATTACTAAGTTTTTGCTTTGTTGCAATGGAATTTACACGGTAATATGAGGTGTATGATATTTTTTTTAAGACTGTTTTTTCACTAAATCGATCGATTCACCTGCGCAGGTGCGATCAAGGGGGTTACGCATCGGCCCTGCTTTCTGCTGCTCGTGCTCTGTGATGGCAGAGCAACGGTGCCTCTCTTGATGTCCGTCTTCCATCTTTATGATTGTGTGGTATAGTAGATCTAACTCCATCGGAGGTGTGTTGTACACCAGTTGTACAAGATGATCTTTGTAGAGGGGATTACCATAATTGGGGCGGGGACTTTGTGCATTTTTTGACCTTTTGTCGCTAATGTGGTCTCAGCTGTCTACGCAGCATGCTGAACAGTGAGCTGTAGAGGTTTTGTCTCATATTTGAAGGATTGGTGGTCCCGTCTTCCCCGTAACTTGTCTGTATTTGACCGTTTTGACTTACGTGTGTTTTGTGTTCACAATATTAAATAATTGTGAGGGAAGCTGTGGAAGTCAGGAAGGTGAAGAGGAGGAACATGGGAGCCATACGGGTTCAGTGATAAACCACAATTGTGAAGCGAAGATGTTGTGGGCAATTATTCATTTTGGGAAGAGGAAGTTGTATTTCCACAGTTTTTTGTCTCTTCGCAGTGCCAAGAGGAATAAAGAGTTAGCACTGTCTGTCATTCGCCGGTATATGTGTTGGAAATCGTGCAACCCCTTAATTTTATTTATTTTTGGTTGCCGCTTTTTCTTCTTTTTATTTTTTTAAAATGCCTTTACTTTGGTTGCTTTTATTTTTAAATTTTTGATTGAAAGACCGTGCATGTACTGTATTTTCAACTTTATATATGCATGTTTGTGATCTGTTTTACGATGTCGTAACCTTTACCGCTTTATGTTTTAACCGGATTTTTTCGGAGGTATTTCTATCTTCTTGCGGAAAAAGGCTTTCTATCAAGGTGGTCAGCATTTTGACGGATATTTTGGTATATTTAAGGAGTGCTTCGCAAAATTACCTGGTCTCTTTGCTTTGTTCGCAGTATGATCGTTACACGCATGGAAACGTCAGCCAATTTGTAATTTCGGAGGAGAGTGGAAACGCCATATAACTGCCAGATGTTGGGGTCCATTACGACGCAGCACATTTTTTTCTTACCTGTAGAGTTGTTAGGGGGATGGAAAAAGGGTAACTGCGCTTTAACGGTGTATTTATTTTTTAAAAACTTTCCCTTGTTGTATAGCTGTGTTATAGCAGTACTTTCGTAATGTGATAAACTGCCTTCGAGCGTTTGACCGACATTAGCTCGGAAACCTCCTTCCATATTACAGTTTTGACGAGAAGCAGAAACACAACACCGGTCATGAATCACTGAAACGTAGAAGGTCTCTCAAGGGGCATGAAGGTACTGAAAGGAAGGGAGTTGGACTTGCAAGGTTCAGTTGTTTGTGGGGAATCAGCTACCGGTTTCAACTCGGTCAAACCCAGGGTGTGTTTACGTTGAGCAAAATGCACTGATTCATGTAGGAGACGATATCTCCTTCACACATAGGGTCATGACATCTGCCGCTAAGCAAGTTGTGTTAAAGATTAGGGAGCCAGAAGTGACAATTTCTGAGCTGGTTTTCAATGGACTGGGCATTGGGTGCAGATGGAGATATTATGTTTCAGCTGGGACGAGACCATTAGTATGGTCTGTTTCGAAGTATCGGAGTGAGAAAAGCGTCGAAAGTGGGTAATAGGAGTGAAGTATTCTCATAACGGAGAGACAACTTTTATTTGCGCGTCTTAAACGGTAACTTTAAACGCGGTTGAGCGTCCAGTTTGTGGGTCTGTGGTTTCTTATTACTACCTTTTAAAAAGATTAAGCTGAACTTCCCCCCTGCTGTACTGACACCACTTTTGCCATTCACCTTCCCCGAGGGCTACCATTTACTTCCCCATATTCTGCAACGCAGTGATATAGAGAAACAAAACCGTTGAGAGTAATTCCTGTTCTATGGATTTAATCCCACACATAACGAGAACGGGGTATGATGTCAGTACTCTTGTTGCTGCGCGAAAACTCCTTTTTGTGGGTGCTATCAGTGTGTGCATAGCGGTGCTAGGCCTTCTGTTATGGTTTAAGGCTGAAATGTTCAACAACGTGGGCCCGCATCCAAGTAATTGGGCGGGTTACGATGCACTGAACTTTATTGGTCTCTTTTCCTTCGGCGTGTTTTCTACACTTGGAGTTTCTCTACTGTACGTCGGGACAAGCACTCTCGCTTGCATACATGGTGGCATTTTGGGTCTTATTTTAATGGGGATGCTAGGTTTGGTGTTTGTCGTGTTAGGGGGTCTAGGAGCTGTGTGGGGAAGCGAGACCATGCAGTGCCTTGCCGTTTTTTGCACCGGGAGCACTGCCTCGACGAACCGAGGTGGCCGTCCAGAAGCCGGCGTTGCATTCCGTTCGGGTCTTGGTTTGGCAGCGTTCTTGTCCTTCGTTCCGATCGGAGTTGTAATCCTCTTTCAAGCCGCACGCCGTGTATTCGGCGTTGACCCTTTTTGGACAGGCCACAAAGGCCGTCGATTTGTCTCAGATCGATTCGCACCACTTTTGAGGTTCCTGTTCGCCGTCGCGTTCGTCTCGTTTTGGGCCGTTGTATCACTTTATATGCCGAACTCCTTAGAATCGTTTTTGCCTGTGCGCATAGCAAGAAATGCCAGGATGCTCAGCTCGCACAACTACACCCTGTGCCGAACTGAGCCTCATACATACACTTGCCCGGATCTGCCGTGGTCGTGGATACGCACGAGAAATTTGGTAATAAATGACGAGGTAGTGCTGAAGGCGTACCCAAGTAATCTGATATTCTACGGTTACTTGTTCGTTATACTACTTACCACTGCGTTGATTCGTTCTTTCCGCTACGGGCGGAGGTTTCTCAAGCGGAGATGCCCAGTGTTGCGTGATTACACGTACGGCGAGGTGGGTTTTCTTTTTCTCACTTTTTCAATGATTGTGCTATTTTTTTTGTACTGGATCCAGGGTCATAACTTTAAGCAGAGGTACACTGACATCTCTAATGACACGGTATCATCCGAGCGATGGTATCGTTCAATGGGTCAGTTGGCCGTAGCTTTTCTCTCGCTTTCCATATTTCCCGTGAGTCGTTATTCTGTGCTTCACTCAATTTTGGGGACCTCATGGGAGTCGTCCATTTGGGTTCATAGGCTCCTTGGATACGGAGCGTTGCTTGGTATCGTTGGTCACGCGATAGGTTGGTACGTGCGCTGCTTTGAACTGGGTGTCTTTCCACAAGGGATTTTTTCCATTCCAGCAGTTGATCCTCCCGGTAACAGAGATGACTACACAATTCCACTTATCACCCTTACGACACTTTTTTCCCTTGTTTCGACAATCATTTTTGCATTGGAGCCCCTTCGTCGCCGCTTCTACGAGCTCTTCTACTACGCACACATCGTCACGTTCTACATGTTGGTACCGGTTGTGTTGTGGCATGCGGCCTCGGCATGGGAATACTTCCTCCCCGGGTTGACTATTTGGTTCCTAGACTGGCTTCTGAGGATATATCGCCGTGGATCGACAGTGGACCTCGTGTCGGCTACTGCGTCCGGCTCCTTTGTGGAGATTCGTTTCCGACATGGGTCGCTGGGGGCATTACCTGGGCAGTTTGTGTTTGTAAACGTTCCCAACATATCGCTGCTACAGTGGCATCCCTTCAGTATAATGTGTGAACACGAAGGCTATTATTTACTCTATATCAAATCAATGGGTGAGGGCACGTGGACAGAAAAGCTGGGTAAGTTGGTGTGTAGACGCGGATTGAAGTTTAAACTGTATGTTGAAGGCCCATGTGGCCGTGCACTAGATATCAACGAACATCAAAACATTTTGTTTGTCGCAGGAGGCATCGGTATAACTCCATGCGCGTCCGTATATAGTCATATCTGCGATCGCATGGCTCTGGGGTTGAGGAGTCCGACTCCCATGCTTCTGTGGAGCGTGCGTGACAGGGAACTTTTGTTGTTAATGTCGCAGCTTTGGCAGGGAGGCGACTTGTCCGCTGTTTCGACCTCGTCTACAATCGAGGAGGCTCCCAGTGACCGAATTCAGGTGTTTTTCACCGGCGGTTGTAATGTGGAAGATGGAGAATATACATGTGTGGTGAATGAACGGATGGATATTTTTGACAGGATACCGCAGGTAATTGCCGGCAAAGATCCCAGAACCGTGCTCTTATTTGCCTGCGGTCCCCCCGGCCTCGTGGAGTTGGCAAGAAGTGTTGCCCATTCCCTTGGGGTTGACTTTCACCAGGAAACATTTTTATTATAAAACCAAATCTAGTGTGTGTGGGAGGTAACAAGCCAATCACCTGAAAAACATATGTAATCTTGGCAGAGACGTCGGGGTGATTGCAAGTAAGTGGGAGTAAATACAACTGATCGACAACAGTGACACATAATCTCTGGTGGCGTCTGTGATTCGATTTCAACTGTTGCTCCTCCAACTCTTTATTGCTGGGGGCCGTTTTCTTATCCCTGTGTTTTTGTTACCAAGTGTCAGTATGCCCTTTACTTTTCGTCTATTTTCTTAATACAAATGCTAACGCAGGGTTGTCTCGGGGGTGGAGTGTTCAGCGCGATGCGAGTGGGAACACTTCCCGTATCACCGTCGCTCTACGTTTGTCGAGCATGTTTTTGCTGATTTTTTTCTCAGTTGTTTCGTGTTAGTTTTTCTTCAAGGTGTTTCTACCCTCGCTTTTAGGTCATATATATGTTGGTTTCTCCTAAGGATTGCTTTGTTTTCCTCCCTCGCAATGCTGCACGATTCTCTTTGATCTTTTTTTTTTTCACTGTGGTTGTCTTTTACCGCTAGTTTTTCATGCTTTCACGGTTTTCTACGGTATTTGAGTTTTTGACGCCAAGTAACGGCAGGAAAGGTTGAGGGTGCTGTGACATTGGGCGGGAGCATACTGCCGGGTCTCCACTTGCCTGTGATCACTATGCCCTCTCATCGTTCTTCTCTATGTATATATCTGCGGTGTTGCTTTTTTGTGTGTTTTTCGTATGTAAGCTCGCTCCAATACAACGTAGTTACTTCCCCTTTCCCTTGCCGTTTAGTACAGTTTCCCGCGTGAATCTATTTCGAGACTGGTGAGTTGAAGGGAGGGAACCAATTCTATCCAGGGAATTATATTTTCTTTCGATTTTTTTTTGACGCTCTGTGCGTTGGTGGGGTAGGTAATGAGATTATTTTCGCAATGTAAATGATTAAACTGCGCCTATGTGTAACCTTAACTTCCTTTCTCGAAGCAAGGGTATACACGAAAGTGTTTGTAGTTCCCACATGTACACAGATGCGCAGGTACGTGCCGTCCAACAGTGGGTTGTGAGTTATTGAAGAAAAGAAGGGTCCAGTAAATAAGAGCACACAAAGGAAAAAATCTAGGTGCATGCTCAAGGGAACAGACTATCGTCGACTTCTAAGCGAAGTCGTTCCCTGCCTTACGTAGCTTGGTATCTTCCCGTCAAGATGTTTGTGACCTCTGTTCTTTAACTAAATGACAACGACGCTGATAGATTGAGCGTTTTAAGAGATATGTCCCTTGTACATTTTGCTTTAAAAGGTTATTGGGTGTAAGTGAGAAGGGACTAGCCTAAAAGGTGTTGATGGAAGTTGGAAAGGTATAGCGTGTATCGAAGGATAGCGGATGACGGCGCAGTTGAGCGGAACCAGTTGTTCATGAGGAAAAACATGGTTGACGCTTTTCTAACCGCATCAGTAAATTGAAATTAAAGTGTCTCTGCGCGTATGCTCGTCAATATATAGAATATTTATCTTTTGATGGTGATTGGGGTGCCCTGCTTCGTTTTGCGACCTTTCCCCCTCTTCATACCACTATTCATTTATCACTTCCTTTGCCGTGAACGAAACACCCGGCCCGTCACACAATTGTAACTCTGGGGGGTTTCTTACAGTAAAGAAGACGGTGTAGGTGTGAGAGAAAGAAGCTAGGCTTAAACTGAGCACGAGAAGGTATCAGGATATGGATCGTCCAACTAAGGAAGCGACCAGCGTCCCCTCTGCACAGGAGGTGCGTCTTCATGTGGACATTCTCCGTGGCCGCAACTACCCGCAAACCGAGGATGATCCATGCGCGTGCTCGACGTATGCGCGTCTCATCTTGTACGACAGCCTTCTGAAGGAAACAATTGGCAGTGTCTACGAGTCACCACTACAAGAGGGGTCCAATACTCCATTCTACAATACAAGTACGGAGTATGAGCTTCCACCGAGCACGGAAATGGTCGTCTTGGTTGTGCAGGTGGTGGAGACGACTCGACGTCCGGAGCCTTACATAATGTTCTACGGTAGCTGTCGCATTTCGACAGTAAAGTCCGGAAAAAACGAGGAAACGGTCGTACTTATCCACACAGATCCGGTGACACAGCCCGAAGAGGCAGAAGCGGAGGTCAAACAGGTTGTTGGTGATGGGCTTCCTTGTCCCAACCTTTCTTTTCGTCTGCACGTTAAGCGCCGGAGGCCCGGCGAGGTTAATGCCGAGGATCACTCGGACGCTGTTCTTAGCAGTGCACCTGTTTTGGATGGATCGTACCCGATTATCCCCAAGAACTCACAGTATGTGTGGTTCAATTTAGCCTCGGATCGTAAGTGGAGCGAGGCATTTACCAATGCGCTCGTGAGTGAGTGGCGGAAACAAGCGATGGTAAGTTCGGCTGAGGGAGCGCTGCCTGATATAGGTGAGTCGTACGCGAAAGTCCAAGGTGCCTCCAGGAAGAAGGAGCCCTCGAAAAGGGAAATTTACGTGCCAACGAGTATAAACACCGTTGCAGACATCATTGTAACCCAATGGAACTGCTGCAGATCACATGAAGTTCTCTCGTGGTTAAGACTCTCTGGCGAAGCTTTCTCGCGCGGTGAGAGGCTGTGCAGCTTTAGTCGAGAGGATGTGATGAACTTCCGCCGTAAACGCAAAGAACAAATATATTTGCTGCAGGATTTGGCGATTTCTTCGCTGTTACTTGTGGGTGAGTCTGAACTTCGTGACACGATTGATCATTTGTGGATTCACTTTGCTATCGGTGTTGACCATGACCCATCGCGCGGCACCGCTCTGCCTTATGAAGCTCGCAAGCGGATGAAGGAGGCTGGTTTTGAAGATGCGGACAAAGTCGCTTTGCATTCATCTTTTTTGAACTTCCTCGTTCCTTCCCTCGCCCAGGATCAGTGTGATGAGATGGTGACAGCCGACCTGAATGCAGCTGCTAGGGAGCCGGACTTAGCTAATATCGTGAATAAGTTTGCTTCCTCACATGCTGGCACCCTTCAAACGTCCGTTAGCGAGATGAAGTTTACTGCGGCTCTGCTGGAATGTGTTGGTGCGATGCTTGATACCCTCACGGAGGTGGAGGTGTCGCGTGCTCTTAAGATGTTCAAACCCTGCGTCATTAGTGCGCATCAGCGCTTGAAGAGCGGTGCCAAGGAGAAACTAAGAAATGCAATAGCTTCGTACGGTGGCCAACGGGATAAATTCACCTATAGACCTGGTGGTGGGATTAAGATCGACCACCTTGACAGGTTGGGTCGTAGGAAAAAGGAGATCCACTTTCGGTGAGGTAGTACAACCACCTCTGTGCTTGTCCTCTAGCACTTAGGTGTAGAAACGAAGACAAGTGTTTCAATGTAGGCAAATATATATATATGTATATGGAGAAGGAGTTGTGCACTCATATCTGCGTAACCCTAACCGTACTTCTTTTGTTAAGGAGCACCGCGCAGGTTGCTCTGTCGTGCTTCAAGATAAATTACCAGGTTAACACTCATTGTCTGTCTCAGTGGAGGTGGTGCGAATAGGGGCTCACATAACAGCCACACCAAAAGCTACTTTCCCCTTGAGTAACTTACACACCACGGGGATGCTTGTCTTCTTTTCCTTTCGCACCTAAAAAAACAAACTACTTGATGTACTTTTCATTGTTCATTAGTCTGTCCGCTCACTTTGCATGATGCACCCTTACTTTACTCTGTGGGGGTTTGCTTTTTGCTCTCGTGTTACTTTTCCCCATTTGGAAAAATGTGAATGCGGTTTCGCCCCCACGAAGGCCATGTAAGAATGAAAGAACAATCCGATTTGCGAAAAAAAAAATGCCATGGTAGACAATAAAAAGCGGGGGAAGGGTGCAAACAAGGGCAAAGGAGAGAGGTCCGTACCTAAAGAATTAAAGGAGGAGGGGGAGAGAATATGTAAGGGTGAACATTCCACTGGGAGAAGAGTATGCATGGGGATGAAGTGGTTTAGGAATGGCTGCCGACCGTGCTCGAGGTAACGTGAGGAGGTCTACACTACTTATTCTCGGTCTCGAGGTCAAATTATCATTATAGAATGTAACTATGTTTTTTTTGTTCATTTGTGTGAAAGGGGAATGAGTCAACGGTGACGAATAAGACACTGTGAGAAGGGTTACTACATCTAATAATATATAAATGTGAACAAGCTTCCGCGCAGATGTTGTTGTATGTTTGTATTGACTTTATTTGTAGGTATTTTTGATCAAAGGAAGAAATGATACCAGTGAGAATAGTGTAGTAAACCGCGAATGTGTGTGCATGGGTGGGCACGTTTTTATGCTTCTGTGAAGAGGGCTCTGTGCGTATATATGAGATGTAAAGGGGATAACATGTGCTTGTGTATATGTGCACCACCAGTTTCTTTCTCTTTTCTCCAGGTGAGCATACGTATTGTTTTCATGATGGAGCGGGGAATTAGCGAGAGCGGGAGGAGCGGCAGGGCTTAGAGCAAAGGAGGAAGTAGTATGAATTAAAAGAAAGGAAGAGAAACATCCCAATTCAAAGGGAGATATTAAGAAAAGGATGGTCAACGGAACACAAGTTACGGAGTGGCTGCGACAAAATCGGGAGGTGTTCCTGCATATGAGGGGGGGGTACTTCCTTTCTTATTTTACATCCTTCCTTGCTTCACCTCATGAATTAGGTAGAAATGAAGTAAATATCTTTTTTTTTCGTTTTTTCTTTTTTAATTGTGTGTGTTCCTGTTATTTTCGCTTGTTCTTTTTCTGTCTTTTGCTCCCAAGCCGTTTAACGCCTGTGTGGATTCCTCTGCGCCTTTCGTATTTTCCACTGCGCACCTATTTTTACATGCTGTATATGAGTTCCAGGTCAAAGTACCGCCCAGTGCCTGAGTTAAGCTGTGCCAGAGGGGAGGAGCAAGGAAATAAAGTGTGATAAAATTGATGGAGTGAAGGAAGGAATGCGCAATTAACACGTTATGCAAACGTGGTGGTGTTGCTGCTGCAAGGAAAGGAAGGTGACTGTCCTCCCATGTTCGCTTGTTAGCAACCGTTGTGCCCTACGAGCCGTCTAACTTCATTTGGCTTCGTCGTTGAGAGAGATAAGAAATGGGAATGCGGACATAAAGTTAACAAGGCTTCTTTTTTGCTTTCGCTGTTAATCTCTCGTCTTTGTGGGAACAAACGCTCCGCCATGAGGTTTTTGCCTTTGTCCTTGGGACATTTTCTGTACATTCTTACCAGTCGTTGCTTTCCTTTTCCCTTCTCTTGTTGGTGCTGTGGTGTACCTCCCGCTTCAGTGGGTTTTTGTTTTGTTTATGTGGGGACGCATTTTTCGCGGCAGCTGGTTAACGTTTGTTATGCCGGTGGCGTTTCCCAGGGGCCACTGCTGCGGGTTGCGCTGAAAGGTGTAAAAACCTTTGTTCCTCGCGCAGGGCCTCTCGATAGAAAAGGTGTAGCGAAGGGAAATTAGATAATCTAATTGTATGAAGGGCTACGAGTCAAAAGCTAGTGGGTGGGTGACACGGCGGCTCTCATCCATTTTCGTTTGCTTGGCTTTGGACGTGTTGTGGCTATTGGCGGCCTTCGTGGTGAGGGGGCATCAACTGATGGCTTAATGTTTAGTGAGGACCGCATGATCCAGCTGGCATACGACTCTCAGGATGTTTTATTTTTCGTCATATCAGCGGAATCCCTACCACCTTTTCGCAACTTGCGTTGACTGTTATCCCCTCCAGGGCTGAGTTTACCTTGTCCCCTCCCCCCAGTTCGATCGTGTTGTCGAATTGAGTCGCTTGACATATGTCGTGCTGTTGCTTATCACGGGTGTGACCATGAGTCCCTGGTCGTGGACCGTCTCTGTCGTGTGAACGTTGGGTTGATATCTGTCGTGTGCAGGTTTTCGTCACATTTGTTTCCTTCCTTTCCCTCAAGGATATGGTGTTGTAGAGGTGCAGTTGCGGAGGTTAATGTTTTCTTCATCACTAATATTCTCTTTCTTCCTTCTACTTCTATTTAAAACCTAGGTTCCTCCGTTACCATGCTTGGTTCATGGCTGAACGAGATCCAAAAAACACTTGACAACGTCTCGGGATTAGCTGGGAAGTTGGAGGAATTCGAAGGCATTGAAGAAAAAGAGGGACATGGAAGCGATGACGTGGTGCATTTATCGGGTAGTGAACTTAATGAAGTGGAAGGAGGGGTCATTTCTATGCAGCTAGCGACCAAACAGAAAGAAACACATCAGGAGGATAGTAGTACACATGGTGTTGCTCCATCGGCTATCGGCATGGGGGATTGTTGCGAAGTTGAAGCTAGTGACAGGTTGTTACCTCCCGCTGTGTTGCAAACGCGGTCGAGTGACGTGAGCTGCGAGCTCGGACAAAAGTTTGACACGACAGAAAGAGAGCAAGGCAAGACTGCAGTCACGGGAACGAAGCAGACTCCAGTTACGTTTCTGTCCAAGCCCGGGGAGCGCGGCGGAGGCGAGGGCATTTTCAAGGGAGCGAGCAGTGGGGTCGTGTCTGAGGAAGGTGATAATCGATCATTAGTCACTTCGGAAGATCACACCCACGACAGTAGAAATCTGCAAGAAGGACAAGGAGGGGGCACTGTTTCCAGTAGTGATCCGAATGCTACTGACGGGCAGCTGCTCCGATTCCAAGCATTGTTGGCTGAGGAAATGGAAACATCGCAGCGTCTGAACGATGAGAACAAGCGTCTCACTCAAAGCATTTTGTCGCTTCAAAAGGAGGTTAATAGCCTTCGTAATCTAAAGCGGAGCACTGTAGACAAGGAGAAAATGGCTTCCCTCGAGAGGGAGGGAGTGGAGCTATCGGAACAGCTTGGAAGGGAGCGGGAGCGGAGTAAACAACTTTTAGAAAGAAAGGCAGAGGCTGAGGATCGTGTTGTGTCGCTGGAACGACAGCTCCGACAAGGCGCAGCGGATTACAATGAGCTTCAGAACATCGCAGCTGCGAGGCAGACACAGTGTGAGGCTACGCAGAGGCAGGTGAACGAGCTCACTATTCAGCTAGAAGAGAAGAATAGACGTGTGCAGGAGTTACAAGGTGAGGTGTCCCGTTACGTGTCAGAGCTTAATCATCGTTGTGACACCGCAAATGATGTGGTGGAGTCACTCAAGCGGGAGAAGGAGGTGTTTGTTTCCTCCTTACATCGAAACCAAATGGAGTACGAGCTCCACATTCAGCAGTTGGAGAAGAAACTCCTTCAAGCAGAACATCGTGCGGATCGAGCGGAAACTAGGCTCGTGGAGCATGAGCGGGGCTCCCTAAATCCGTTGCGTGAGTTGCGCGCGGCGCTCGATGACACGGAACGACAGAAGAAACAGCTGCTGGAGGAAGCAGCGCTGGCAGCTGAGGAGTGCGCTGCTTTGAAGCGTGATCATGTTGTGGTCGTGGAGAGCTATAAGCAACAACTTGCAGGTGTTCAAAACGAATTACGTGCCGCAGTGGATGAGAGAACTGCCTCCATTCAGGAGTTATTACAGTGGAAGGGAAGGCATACCCAAGTACAAAAGGAATTGGGGGATGCGCTCATACGGGCTGCGCAAGCCGAGGCACTCAATAAACAGATTAAGCAACCAGCTGACGCTGTGTGCACCGGCATTCAGCCCCGAAGTGGATCGAGGTGCTCGTCTTCAATTGCCGCTGCCGAGCCTTCCTTTGTTCCATCCCAACCACTAACCCCCGTTGACGTTTGCGCGAATAACACATGTTTAGCGTTGCTTCATTTTCATACCGACGGGCCCACTAGCCACTTTTCTCGTGGTGGCCGAGAGCGGATGGAAAAGGAGCTGGTGCGCCAAGCGGTGGAGATTGAGAGTCTTCGCCGTTACAAAGATGAAGTTGAGGAACTGCGAAAAAAGCTAGCAGCTCTCGCTGCCCAGCATGACTTGCTCATGCAGATGTACGGGCAGTTGCAAGAGGAGACTCAGCAACAGACGAAATCCCAGAGTTGATTATTTCTAAGACGTTCGCGGGGGCTGATGGAGGGTTACTTTCCTCCTGCGCTGTAGCCTATCTTTAGGGTTGATGCGAAGCATTTTTCTCCGGTTTCACTGACGGTCGGTGCGGGTCACAGTCTCACTTCCAATTGCTTGCTCACTCGGTTGGTCGGCATGTGTAGTGCAAGACATTTGCACTGCTCTGCCGTATACAGCAAGAGTTATGTCTCCTTTCTGTGCTATCCCACATTCCCTCACTTACGCATACAGAGGTGCTTTTAACGTGTATCCTAGACGCCTTTTCTGGTTCTCCGCCCCTCATTTGCGTCTCGATATTATTTTTCTTCCCTTTTTTAATACGTTTGTAGTGTAGATTGAAACGCGTGACCGTGGAACTTGGTGACGAGCTTCTGCCCCGCTTGTGCGTCGCCGTCGCACTGGGGATTGGTTTTCTTTATTTAGTTCACTCTCTTCTCGGTTTGCGACCAGGATGCACGAGTGTAACCACGCTACAGAGCACAAGTTCACAGGCTAAGTGTACAGTGCGTGTACAACTCGGTTCCGTTCGTTTCATGACGTCCGTGCAGTATGCTCTGAGAGCAAAGCGGCGCTCGCTTCAGTGGCATCAGACTGCGAGTATGTTTCGCGATGAGGTTCTACTACTTCGTCACGGTGAGAGACTTGATCACGTTAATCGTAATTGGAAGTCTAACGTTGGGGTTCCACTATCGCACCTTCCTAATACTGATCCTCCACTTTCCACTGATGGTCGATGGCAGGCACTGGAAACGGGGCTCTTTTTTCGACAGCAAAGGCGCCATGCGAAAATTCGGCAGCGGGAACTAGGGATGCTGTCCATGCTTCTCACTTCGCCGTTTCATCGGTGTCTCGAAACAGCGATAATCGTCAACATTACAGGCTTTGATGGGAAACTTGTGGTGTTTGTAGACCCTTTGCTTGGTGATTGGCAGTCATCGAGGTTGTATTCCCATGCACCTGGTTTGGGTGGTAGCTACGATCTTTGTGGGGACAGCATTCTGTTTTGTCCTCATTGGGAATCACTGCATGCCTCGTTAAGTTCTTTTTTCCGCACCGCTGCTTGTAAGCGTAAGTTGGACGGGATGAGGAACCTTGTCGATGAAACGACCATTGCGGGGTGGGTGGAAACTCTTGATGGGCTTTACAACGGAAATGCCTCGTTCCTTCTGTGGACTTCACCTTCTGTGCGCAGGTCCTTACACCAGGGGATCTCTTGTGGGGATGCCTCTATTTCTTATCCATCAGACCGGAGAGGGGGTTATGCTCCTTGTCGCAGCATTACCAACAACGGGATTGCTGTCAAATACCCAGAGGGTCCAGGTTGTTTACTTCTACGGGCTGCCGAGGTGGTACGGACGCACTTCAGCAACGATACCGATACTCCCTCCTCTGTCCCTCGTTGCGTTTGGGAGGCGGCTCAAGGAGAGGCTAAGGGACTACCGCGTACCTTTAGAGAGAGGTCCTCACTGCTCACTCTCTCAATGAGTGACTTCGGCCCGCAGCCGTTCAACAGCATCGCGTTACTCCCACCTACTCGGACGATGATTGTAACACACGCTGACGTTGTATCGGCGCTGTTGAAGCAATGTTGTCCCAAGAGCTATGCCGCTGACCGGAAGTTCTCTGTACCATGCTGTAGCATCAGCTACATATCTCGTTCTAATGATTTTTACCGCGGCGAAAGGGGCACTATTGGCACTAAAGAAGTGAAGGAGGATGAACAGGCTCCCCCGGTAGACCGTAACCAAGAGTGGGATATAGGTGCTGTTGGCTCGTTCAGTCATTTGCAGTCTGCTACCGTGTTACAATACACCTAGCTTTGTCTCGTCGGATAGTCCCGGAGTGGTTACTTTCCTATGTACTTTCCCTCCTTCTTATTTGAGTGTGCGCACTGAGTAACCTGAAGAGGGACGAAGTGTGCCCTCTTGGGGGGTGTGGGTTCGTTGGTTTTTTGTTTGCATTTGTGAACGTGGCACCGATTAGGATGTGTACCGGTTTCATTGCTTGTGGTTGCGTGCTAAACGGATCAACACTTCGGCACTCGTGGAGACCGAGTCGGAGAACGACTGACCTCTAGAAAAAAAAACAACAATTGGGAACGTTTTTTTTTTTGCTCTGTATTGGTGCTATTTGTTGCCTTGGGATACGGATTTATATTTGTTTTCCTTGGTGTCGTTTAAATTTGTGACCCCTGTTTTCCGTTTATCGTAACAATGAAAAGCAATATCAAAGACAAAAAGACCCCCTTAACTCTATCTTTAGGAAAACATCTTTCTTTAAGGTTTTTTTTTGGGGGCACCTCATTAGCTGCTCACGCACGCCTCTGTCAGGCCGACAGGCGGGAGAGCATGTCCCACCGCGGCTCGTGCATGCAATGTGGGTCATTCGACGAGGGGGCTGAAGATCCACGCGACAGACAGTGGTATTGTAACACCTGTTGGGCGGCTTATAACGACAGCAGAAAGAAGGGCCGATGGGAAAACAGAGAGGGATGTGACGATAGGCGCAACAACATTGGAGCAAACCATAGGAGACGTAACCCTAATGCCGGTAGCCGAGGCGCCACGGAAACTGCTGGGGCTAAGGGCGGGTCTAAAGCTGTGGACAAGCAACATCGAAACAAGGCAGAGGAACCTGAACGGAAGGGCTCCGCAGCGTCACCGAGCTGGTATCATAGTGCTCAAGATGCTGTCCGGCGGTTGGAAAGCGTGCTTGGGAGTTTTGCACCATTTCGTCAGGACTATCGTCACCATCTCATGCCTGACGCAACGAGTCTTTTAGATGATTTACAGATGCTACAGGTAGCTGAGAAATCATCCTTCAGTAACCGCGAAGGTGAGGTACGTCGACAACATACGTGCTCATTTGTTGGGCAGTTTATGCAGCGACATCAATCAATAACAGTGATTGCGCATACGGGAGAGCCTCTTTCCCCCCGTGGCAATCGTGTTGGTGGAGTGAGCCGCTCTGCGTACCTGGAGAATAATAAAGTATCGCTGGATTTGTTGTTATCAAGTGTCGATGACATTGTGTCCCAGGTGTACGTTCGTTTCGACGAGGACATGACACGGATTATCCTTAATGCGCTTGACAGAGTGACGGCTTGCGAAACGCAGAAGCAGCGGGATGCGGTCCGAGTGCGTGCTATAGAAGAACTGTTGCAGGTGCTCGGCGTGGAGCACTGTGAGTTGATTCAGTGCGTGATGCACCGTCCACGCGACATCTTCCTACGTCTTTTAGAGGAGTTCTGTACTCTCGACGGAGGGAACGATGGTGGTACTACCGGTGATTCGGCGGCTCCAGACCACCGTGGCCTCACAGTACGTTTTGTGAAAACAGCAAAACAGCGTTCGGTGTTGCGAGAGGCTGAGTTTGACCGTCGTGGTAGTGCGGACGAACAGTGGCTTGCTCACATGACACAGCGTTACCGACAACTCGTACGTGAATCGGAGCTGGACGAGTTTTTCAAGCGTGATTTAAGCATTAACGGGTCTTGCCCTTCCTTTGCCTCTGGTGCCACGGTTCTCCAGAAAGAAGATCACATTCGGGTCCACGTGCCGCCACCAGAGCGCAAGGTGCTACCAGAGGAGGATCGTGTTTGCATTGCTACATCGCTTCCGGAGTGGACTCACGCGGCATTTTTGAATATCACCCATCTTAATACCATACAGACCTCCCTGTTTAGGACCGCCTTTCACACATCGCAAAACATGCTCGTGTGCGCACCTACGGGGGCTGGTAAAACCGTCTGCGGGCTACTGGTGATGTTACGCTGCATTGAAGAACAACGTGTTGACGGTGTGTTGGATCGAAACTTCAAGATAATTTTCATCGCCCCCATGAAGGCCCTTGCGCAGGAAATGGTGGAAAACTTCTCCCGTCGACTGGCTCCTTTTGCGATGGAGGTTCGTGAACTTACGGGTGACATGCAACTTACGAAGCGGGAACTCGCGCAAACTCAGGTGATTGTAACAACCCCGGAGAAGTGGGATGTCATCACGAGGAAGCAGGCTAACGAGGAGCTCACTACGCAAGTGAGGCTTATTATCATTGACGAAATACATCTGCTGAACGAGGACCGTGGGCCGGTGCTAGAGGCTATTGTTGCTCGCACGCTTCGCCAAGGCGAGCTCGCTTCAGAGCAGAAACACCGTACCCGTCTAGTCGGCCTTTCCGCAACGTTACCGAACTATAAGGACGTAGCAAATTTTTTGCGAGTGGATCTTGCCGAGGGATTAAAGGTGTTTGGGGCAGAGTACCGGCCCGTGCCGTTGGAGCAGTCTTTCATCGGTCTTCGTATGGGTTTAAAGGACAAGGAACGCCGTATGGACCAACTTGCCTACGAGGAAGTCGTCCGCAACGTACGGGAGGGTCATCAGGTTATGGTTTTCGTGCACTCACGCAAGCAAACTGTTGCACTGGCTCGCTTTTTTATGGAGGAGGCAAATGTTCGTGGACATGAGGCCCTCTTTAAACAGGACGAAACGGTACCCAAAGAGGCACAGAAGCTGGGTTGCAGCCTGCAGGGGAGAGATCTTTCTAATCTTTTTGCCGCGGGGTTTGGTGCTCATCACGCTGGTCTAATCCGTTACGATCGCACGTCCACGGAAAACTTGTTTCGTAAGGGGTTTATAAGGGTGCTTGTATGCACCAGCACGCTTGCTTGGGGAGTGAACCTGCCTGCCCACTCGGTGATGATTCGGGGAACTCATATCTACGACCCGAAGCGCGGTGGTCTTGTGTCCATGTCGGTGCTTGACGTAATGCAAATATTTGGCCGAGCGGGGAGACCGCAGTATGATACTAGTGGTCACGGTACCATCATATCAGATGAGAAGGAGGTTGGTCGCTATCTCCGTTTACTAGCTTGCGCCCTGCCCATAGAAAGCAAGTTGCAGGAAGGGTTGTGTGATCACCTCAATGCGGAGATACACGCCGGGACGATATCATCCATTGTGGAGGGTTCCGGATGGTTGGAATACACGTATTTGTGGCAGCGCCTACGGGTAAATCCGCTGATGTACGGTTTGAAGGTATCGGATGTGCGGCAGGACCCAAAGTTGAAGAAAATACGCTATGAAATTGTCAGCAAGGCAGCTGAAGAGTTGGCGGATGCCGGTATGATACGCTACAACCCCCAAACAGGTGCTGTGGACACCACCGATTTGGGGCGTATCGCGAGCCATTATTACATCTCTTACAAATCTATCGCTACGTTTAACACAAAAATGCGGCGACCGGATGAGTCATGGATTGACAGCCTTGATCTTGGAGCTGCAATGAACGTCGTAGCGTGTGCTGATGAATTTTCTCAGCTGCGTGTCCGCCAAGAAGAGCTCGATGAACTCAAGAAATTGCACGCTTTACTGCCTAGACAGGTGCAACACTACGGTATTGTGGGTGAAAGTGCCGACGAAACATCTGTAGAGTGGAAGGTAACGACACTCATGAAGTCTTACATTAGTCGCATCAATGTTGACATGCATTCCCTTGCATCCGATGTGAATTATGTTGTACAGAATGCTCCTCGCATATCACGATCTCTATTCGAGATCGAAATGCAGCGCGGCCATCCACTCACAACTGCCGTTTTCCTTTCGCTGTGCAAGTGCTTGGAGCAACGTCGCTGGGAGTTTGAGCACCCTCTTTTGCAGTTTGGCGTGGACATGACAGATGCTGTTTACCGAAATATTGAAAAGAAGCGGCCCAGTATGTCCCTTCTCCAGGAAATGTCAGCAAGTGACATAGGTTCTCTGGTTCAGAATCAGCGTTTTGGTGATGTGATTGCTCGACTCGTTGCTTCCTTCCCCACAATCTCACTTGCGGTTGACATTCAACCCATTACATGTACTATTCTCCGTGTTAAGGTGACAATCTCTGCAACGTTCTCGTGGAATAGTCGATATCACGGCTCCGTGGAACCATTTTGGTTACTGGTTGAAGATCAGGACAACCACTTCATTTTCCATCACGAGCTTATCTCGTTAAAACGTAAAGAGGTGGAGGCTGGCCTGCCACAGGTCGTGAATCTCTCTGTTCCAATCGTAGCCGAGTATGATATGTATTCCGTTCGGCTTTACAGCGACCGGTGGCTCGGTTCTCAGGAGGAATACTCCTTTTCTATTGGCCATCTGCACCTACCTGATGACTCTCAGAAAACGACACCCCTGCTTCCTCTTGCGCCGCTTCGCCGTGAGGTGATACCGGAGAAGTACCATACCATCTATGAGAGTTTCCGGGAGTTTAACCCTGTACAGACGCAAGTGTTTCACGCCATGTATCACACCGACAGCAGCATCTTCCTTGGAGCTCCAACCGGAAGCGGAAAGACTATTGCTGCTGAAATGTCTATACTACGCCTTTTCGAGAAATATCCAGTAGGATCTAAGGTTGTGTACATAGCGCCGCTTAAGGCGCTGGTAAAAGAGCGGGTGAAGGACTGGATGGCCCGTTTTTCTCGGCGCTTGGGCCGGCGTGTCTTGGAATTATCTGGCGATGTTACACCTGATATCACTGCACTTGTGCAGGCAGACATACTGTGCACAACTCCAGAGAAATGGGACGGGCTTTCACGGAGTTGGCAGGTAAGGCGCTACGTCACAGCAGTGCGGCTTGTAATTTTTGATGAAATACACATGCTTGGGTCCGACCGTGGTCCTATTCTTGAAGTGATTGTAAGTCGTATGCGCTTTATTGGTTGGCATCGCAATGCTCCTATTCGTCTCATTGGCCTTTCTACTGCTGTCGCTAATCCCGCAGATCTTACTTCGTGGTTGGGCGTTTCGCACAAGTGGGCAGTGTTCAACTTCGACCCGTCGGTGAGGCCGGTGCCCATGCGGGTACATATTGCGGGGTATCATGGCAGGAATTACTGTCCTCGAATGGCGGCTATGAATAAGCCTGTTTACAACGCCATCTGCGAGAAGAGCCCAAACAAGCCCGTCATTGTTTTTGTTTCCTCTCGTCGGCAAACGAGGCTTACGGCAATGGCACTAATCGGTTTTCTGGTGATGGAACAGAATACTGCCAAGTTTGTACGTATGGATGTGGAAGAGGTCAACGCGTACGTGGCAAAAGTAAGCGACCCATACGTAAAGCACTGCATGCAGTTTGGCGTTGGTGTGCACCACGCCGGTTTGCTGGAGGGTGATCGCACGGTGGTGGAGTCTGCTTTTCTCAAGGGCAAGCTGCAGGTTCTAGTGGCAACCTCCACACTTGCGTGGGGAGTCAACTTCCCCGCACATATGGTGGTTGTGAAGGGTACGGAGTATTATGACGGGAAGACAAAAACATATGTGGACTTCCCAATTACTGACGTACTACAGATGATTGGCCGTGCGGGAAGGCCTCAGTTCGATACGGAGGGTGTGGCGCAGGTGCTTTGTCACGAGCCGAAGAAGGGTTTCTACCGAAAATTTCTCTACGACCCTTTCCCAGTTGAGAGCGCACTTCACAGACAACTACACACTCACATCAATGCTGAAATCGTGTCAGGAACGATTAAGACCCGGCAAGACGCTGTAGACTACTTGACGTGGACCTATATGTTTCGTCGTATCGTGAAGAATCCGTCGTATTATGGACTTTCGGATCGGTCACCAGCGTCGGTAACGATCTTTATGTCCACCCTTGTCGCCAATGTTCTTGACGAACTTGAACAGTGTGGATGTATCGAGCATTGCCAAAGCGATGGGTGCGACGCAGATGCTGATCCCAATGCGTTGACTTACACTGTGCTTGGCAAGCTGTGTTCTTACTACTATCTTTCACATAAAACAGTTTATTACTTCGATACAAATATCAATGAAAATAGCACCCACGTGGATGTCCTGAAGGCACTATGTGAAGCGGATGAGTTTGAAGAACTTCCCGTGAGGCACAATGAAGACAAACTGAATCTTACTTTGAGCCAAGCCCTTCCACTCCCCATCAAAGCAAACAATGCGGACTCTCCGCACGTGAAAGCGTTTCTTCTCTTCCAGGCTCACTTTGAGCGTTGCAACCTGCCAATATCCGACTACTACACCGATCAAAAATCGACCCTCGACAACGCCATGCGTGTTGTGCAGGCGATGGTTGACATAACAGCAAATAATGGCCACTTACACACGTCGCTCCGCTGTATGTCTCTCTTACAGTGTATTGTGCAAGGATTGTGGTGGCACTCCAACACACTGTTGCAGATACCTCACGTGACCGACACGATGCTTCCTATTATTGCGGAGCACTGTGCCGGACTCCATCACGTATCACAATTGGTGAACAGTCCACTGTCGGCCCTTACGAAACTCCATGAGACCTTGTGCGACCACTGTGGTCTTGGGGACAAGGAGGTCCGCGAAGCGATGGAGGCGGTGCGCAGCTTTCCATTGATCGATGTGCATATACGCCTGTCTCGTACGGTCGTTGATGATGGTCACGCAACTGAAGAGGTGATGGTCAAGAGAGGTGATGGGATGGACGATGACGAAGAGGGGGATGGTTATGAGCTGACGGCGTACCTCACAAGGCTTTCCACGCCTATTCGGCATGTTGTCGCACCCCACTTTACTAAATCGAAGGATGAGCAGTACTGGTTGGTTATTGGAAGTGAGCATACAGGAGAGTTGATTGCTATGAAGCGTGTGGGCCGCTTGATGGGTAATGCCACAACAGCGACAACACTTCGATTTGATTGGGACGACGATTGGACCTCTTTTGCAGAAAACGGCTCGGTGCCCCTTAGTCTGTACGTTGTATGTGATTCCTACGTTGGGCTAGATCAGCAGTACAACTTTAGGGTCTCGGTCCCATCTCGCGAGTGAGTCAGCGTGCGCTGTTAAGGTGGTCGTGTGTGTGTGTGGGGGGGGGTGGAGTGGAAAATAGGGGAGCGAAATTCCGAAATCAGCATTGCAGTATGGTGTGTTAGGAGATACCAGTTCCTATGCTCCCCTGTTTAAATGCTTCAGTGCTACCGGAGCTGGTGCTATATGCAGTGATATCAGCGACGACTTGGGTTCCAGGTGGGAATTACGCGCGTACGTGTGTGGCTAAGTCTTTACAGGTATATGGACGTGCATGCGCCCGGTGCTATCGTCGTTACTTCGGGCACTTATCTTTGTTCTGCGTATTGCAGTTGTTGTTGGCGACCATTTGCGTAAGAGGGAGAGGTTCAACGCTTTTCTCTGCTTGCATCCCACCGCTTTTGAGGAAAAATTAGTTGACAGGATATCACTTAACTGTGTGCACACACTCGTTCAAAGGAGAGCGTGTTTACATGTCTTCGATTCTGTTCTATTCTTTTTTCTTTGTTTGCAAAGCTGGCGTCAGTGCTTTACATGAATGTTCCCGTAAAGCTTAGCGGCCGATGTTACTGGGGAAAGCCAAGTGGGTTTGCAGGCTCACTTGTGTATATGCCCTTGACGGGAAGTGAGGACAGCACAAACCACTGCGGTACCCCGCTAACTTTTCTCGGCAATAGTTACTATGAACGGCGCTTTGGAAGGAAGTTACCTGCATCGTGTGTTGCCTCACTTCCGCCTCTCTACCCTGGTGATGTTGTTGTAAAGAGTACTTCCGCCACGCCAGCCTCTTTTCGTTCGCGTCGTCTTGTTGATGTGACTGGAATACAGACAAGTTTTTTTGACGCCTCGGAGCGGAATCGCAGCGCTCACCGCAGAGTTGATGACGTGATTCAGTCCATGCATCTGTACGATGGCCACGAGGTGCCGGAATTGCACCGTGGAAGCGCTGCCGTGGGGAAGGTGATGGTGTTCTGTGCGTACCCAACGGGTACTACAGCCCGGTCTCCTTTAACTCCCTCTTCATTAGTTATACTTGAAAACGCAGCAGCGTCGCTTCTAAATCGGCGCTCCTCACTGTACCACAGTGATTCAGATGGAGTTCAGCTCGTGCGTGTCATAGCGGAGAGCTGTCGTGCGGCTGCAGCCCAAGGACTCTATCTTCGACCTGTAGTACACGACGGTTGTGTGCTTGCAGTGCGTTTGCACCGTTAAAATGGGGGAGCGTGCGCACATCCCCGTATGGTGGGCGTGCCACTGCTGATCGCGTTGATTTTTCATTGCGTGCTGTCACGTGTTTGGCCTTCGATACTCACCTCTTACTGTGTTTCTTTTGTGCTTTGTAATTATCGAGCCCTTTTGCACAGTCTTTTCCATCTCTTTGATGATGCATCCTTCAGACGAAAGTATTGGATATTCATCATGCCGAGCGGAGCAAAGGCTAACAAATTTATGAACCGCCACGCTGTGGAGGCCCGTGAGCGTGAACAAGAGCGCAGCGCCCAAATTAAAGCAAAAAAGCGACAGGAAGAGGAGGATGCGCTGTGGGCTGAAAGTGATGCCAAAGCACTGAAGAAGCAGGCAAAACAACGTGAGGCTGAGGAGAAGGCTCAGCGCCAAGCGGAGCAGCGTGCGCTCAAAAAAGAGTTACTTCTACAGGAGGAACAGGAACTCAGTGCAAAAGTGCCACAGAAGGTTTCACGGCGCCAGATGCAAAAGGACCTGTCGAAGATGCTCGCAGATTACGATAGGAAAAAGCAGGTGGAACCAAGGGAGAACCAAAGTCAACTTGCGGCTGGAGGCGCCGGCGACCCTTCAGCGGGGAATTTGAAGAAACCAGGAGACTGGAGCAAAGGTGGTGCGGTCGCTGAGGGTCCCTTGAATGAAGCTCTCTCGGCTCTGCAACTCCGGAATCCGGGGGAACAGGTGGTGCCCGAGGACCGTCATATTGGCAAGCGCGCTCGCGTCCTTTACCGGCTATTCTGTGAGGAACAACTTCCCAGGTTACGAGAGGAGCGACCTGGTTTGAGACGTTCGCAGTACAACGATTTACTGTGGGAGATGTGGCAGAAGGATCCATCGAACCCGTTTGTGCAACGCAACGAGAGGCGTTCCGCTGACCGACTTGAGCAGGAGCGGCGCTGGATTGAGGGTGATGACGATGAGGAGGGCGAAGAAGAGGATAGTGGTCAGTAAACGCGACACTGTTAAGGTAAACCGAGCTGGTTGCTCCTTTTTTTTTGGGGGGGTTGATATCCATTAGTGTAATGTAGTGGGATCCTGACGACCCGTGACACATCATTGTAGTGCCATAGGGTTCCGTAATGTGCTCACGAGGAAGAAGGGTAGGTGTCACCACCCCCGTCGGGATACTGAAATGGTGTTTGCAATGGTCCCAGGGCAACATGGTTAAAAGATTAACGCATTGCGATACCTCCTATGGTAAATAAGGTTCTCTGACAGCCTTGGAACCCACTGGCACAGGCTCCGACGAAAGGCGCTTATTGTTTCCATACCTTCATCGTAAGAATTACGGAAAACGAATTAGGTAGTAACACAGCCACCGGTGCAGATCCCGTTCATGGCAGAAGGTGACGGCCTCCACACTGGAAGTGGGGCAGCGGCATTTAAGGAAAAAACCGTGGAGGGAGAGGCGGGGAAGAAGAAATGTATAAGGCGGGTGTGGCGTGAGTGCGAGCAGCTGAAAAGAGGGGGTAACAAGTGTTACATACTTTTTTTAAAAATCAACTTTAGCCTTCTCGTTCTTTTAATTGTTGTTCTCATGTCCTAGGGGAGCTCTTCCCTCGATACGACTACGTTTTTTTTTTTTTACATCCACTTTTGGGAATATGGATCAGTTCACTTATTTTACTGCCGCAAAAGAATACTTGAAAAAGGAGCATGACCACTTCTCCTTTTTCCCTTCCCCTTTGCATGTGTTCCCTAGTGGTTCCCTGCATCCGTTGTCTTGCTTTGTTTTCCCACCCTTTCTTCCTCTTGCGTCCATTTTCCCGACTTCTCCTTTTGCTTGATGGTGCCACGCTTTCGCGCGTCAATTCTTTATTATTTGCGCCTGAATTACGAGGTGTGTGGTAGTGTGCGTAGGAATTCTACAAAAGCAGTTTGTGGTGGTTGCACCCATTGTGTTGGTGCGAGAAAGATTCTACCTTTTTTCAGTTAGGTCTCTCCCTTTTGGATCTGTAAAGGAGGGCGCGGAAGCGGTGCTTCAAAGGGGAGAAAACACGTATTTGAGTCACGCAAAAGCGAAAGCAGAACAATAGCAGGGGAGCTTCACGGGTTAAGAAGGAAATAGGAGTGGTAGAAAGCTTGTGAATTCTGTTAACAAGACAATGCAGTCTAGAGTATCCCCGGGTTCGGGGCGGCGGAATCGACTCTCCACGCCGGAGGCTCCGCAGCGCACCAATGCAGTTCCAAGCGGCGATACTGTTATCTCCACTTTTGCCAACGTTGATCTGCGTGTTGCTAAGGCGGCAATGAATGATTACGCCCGCAGCTGTGAGGTTATGGCCCGAGAGAATGAGCAGCTACGGTTGGAATTGCAGAGGCAGGAAGAGGAGTCTATCAAGGTGGTGGAGCACCTCAAGGAAAAGTTGGAAGAGGCACGGAATACTGTGATGGAGCAACAGAATGAAATAAACCGACTCCAACACGAGGGTAATGAAGCTACGGAGGCTGTTCGGAGGCAATATACTCAGATGTTGGGTGAGCGCGACGAACAGGTTGCTCAGTATGCAGCACTAACGCAGCGATTACAGACTGAGATGCGGGCCTGTGCACGGAGCATACACCTTCGCGAAGAGAGCCGCTTGGAGGTACAGCGGCTGCGTGACCAAATAGAAGAAATGACCGCTCGGCACGAAAGCGAACTTTCAGCTCTCCGGTTTCAGACAGTCGACCGAAAAATGCGACTACTTGCACTTGAGGAGACGATGCGTGAGTCCCATCAGGCGCGTGTGGAACATGAATCTTCGCTGCTGTTGGAGAAGAAATCTCATGAACTTTTGAAGAACTACAGGGAACTGCAGGAGGAGCGCACCCGTCTCGTCAAGGATATTGACGAGTTGATGCAGTTGACAACGATGAAAGCTGCAGAGTTTGTGGACGAGCGGAGAAAAGGGGACTTGCATCAGCACGCATGTGAGGAGGCTCTTCGGCGCATTGCTAATAGCAACAAACGTTCATGTGAAATGCAAATGAAGACACAGCGGTTGGAACAGCACGTGAAGGAGCTTTTGCAGGAGAAGAAATCGCTTCGTGAAGAGCTTTCCCGCCAGTATGAGGGGAAAATTCAGGCGCTGGAAAAGGCACTTGCGGAGACACAGAGCTCGCTGCGATGCCACCGAACCGAGCTGCAGCGGATGAGGTATGCTGCGTCAAAAATTGTAGAACAGAGGTCTGACTTGGAAAAATTTTTCTATGTTGCGTTAAATGATGTGCGCAAGATGCGTACAAAGTCTTCGAAAAATAGGGGGAACACGCCACATTCAACAAGCCACACGTCGCCAAGTATGTCGCTGCATTCTAACTCGACGCTGAAACAGTGCGCTAGTTTTAGCTCTAAACTTCCGCAACTGTCCCCACCTCAAAAGGCACAGCAAGCGGAGCCAAACCTAAGTTCACGGAACTCAGCGGTTTTGTCTGCATCCACAGGAGAGACTAGATTGCAGCCACATAGTCCGTGCGTTCCTGCACCCCCACCTCCTGTTCAGGAGGTTTGCGCATCCGCTACTTCAGCCGCTGGGAAGCAGGCCCGACAGGAAAGACCTGCGCCTCTGCGGCGTGCCCATAGTAATGGTATCAAGCCAACGCAGGACGCACCCGTTAGAGGTACTGTAGAGAACGTGGATAGCAGATTACACATAAACCTCGGCGAAGACGGTAAGGGGGTGTATTTGAACGACCTGTCGTGGGATGATAAGGAAAAGATAATAAAAGCGTTGCTCTTCTTTATCAATCAGACATGTTATCAGCCTTTGTCTAAGACCGGTGGTGAAAACGTCGATGAACCGGAGCCAGTCACAGCTAACTGACGCTTCCATCTCCCAGGAGACACCCACGTGAGTGAGTTTATAAAGTATTGTCGCTGCGTGGTCGCACCTTTGCATGCTATGAACGCCTTACTGCCGTTATATTTAGATGATGTTCCCTCACTCTGTTCACGCTTACGGTAGTGTGCTGAAGTGTTTGATGTGACATTTTTTCCCAAACTGCTTTGTACACTGCCTTTCGAGACACTCACTATTTTATTCCCCTTATTCTGTTTTTTGTTGTTTTCTGCGTCATGCTTTATTTTTGCTGCCGACTTATGTTCAAACAATCACTCATGGCATTTTAATCATCTGATCTTCTTCCAGTATCTTGCTGAAGGGCATCCCACACTGTCTGTGTGTGTGGATTTACACTGAATGACTTGAATGAAAGGAAATGTGTTGCATACGTACAAACAATATGAAATGTTGAATATGTGAGTATGTAGATATCGGTGTCCTCACCTCCATTAGTGGGCGTGTAATGGACAGTCTCGGGGGAGGACGGACGAGGAGGTTCGTTCTTTTTCACGGTATGAGGGCTTGCGACGTTATATTGGGGGCGTCACGGTGTACTTTTGTTGTGCTATGCTTTCCTAGAAGTTTTACTTCCGCAACACGGTTGCATGTTCACCTCCAGGTGTCTTCTATTTTTAAAGAATCTCTCCTCCTCTCTTTTATTTCTTCACATAGCTGTTTGTCTAGAGGTCCGCGGTTTGGTGGGACTGACGATGAACTTTGACGATCTCTTCGCGGATGACCTGAAATCGCTTGAAGCCGTGATGGCACAGATGCCGAAACCGTTAGCAAAGCAACCGAACCCTTCAGTCACCACACCTGTGCCAACGCTGGAGACATCCGCTGCTGCAGCAAGCGCTTCTTTTGTTGGAGAGGAGAATCGAGTTGGCAGAAGAGCTGGACGGCGGCAACAAGGGTCGGAGGTGGCGTCCCAATCCACAGCTGGTGCGAAAGCGGTGACGAAGGAATCCCTTCCATGGGAATTAGACGACGACCTGCCACAAACGTCAGCAACTAAAAGGGAAGAAGATTCTTTGTCATTTCTCGCCCCAACAGCTGGAAGGTGGCAGGCATCCCCAATGTCGACAACAGGAGCGGCGACGCGTGCTGAAGGGGGTGCGTCTCTACTAAGTGGCGTTGGAAACAATGATACATTGTATATCGACGATGATGACCCTTTGGCTTTTTTGGAGGGTCCTGTACCGTCTAGGCGGAAACCAACTACATCAACCTCCTCCGAGGCTCGAAAAGCACCAAAGTGGGGGGAGGAAGAGGGAGTTGTGGAGGTAAACAAAGAAGAAGCAAGACGGCGAGCTGAACAGCGGGATCTTCTGGCGTCGTTGGACGCGGTTGAAATCGAGCTCCGTGAGGTTCAGAGTAAAATAAACCTGCTTCAAATAAAGTCAGACACTGAACTAATAGAGCTGGAAACTGCGATTATCCAGAAGGAAATGCAGCTTGAATCAGGTGAGGTTTCTTTGGTTGCTGAACGGCAAACGTTGGAGGAACAGAACCGGAAACGCATTGAATCTCTTGAGGAGAATACCATACGTTTACTGAGACAGCAATCTGACGAGATAACTGTTGCAACAAGTGAAGTGTATCAAGGTCAGTTGAAATCGTTTGCAACCAGTATAGAAAACACTCAAGAAAGAATAAAGCGTATGCAGCAGCAGCGAGAGCTGTTGCTACAAAACCATAGATTCGATGAGGAGGGAATTTTAGTTGCCCTTACTGATGAAGAGGACAGAATGTCTGCTAGTAGCTATGCTAATGACAGCGAAAGTGAGGCGGGTGGTGGTACCAACATTGAGGTGAAAATATCTGCCGCCCTCCGTCTGTTTCAGCAGTGGAATAAGGAGAGACTCGCGTCAATTGCAGGTAGTGTTGTTGATTACTTGCATAAAGAAACCAATGAAGTGGCTCGTGAGGTACGACATAATCACACGCTGTCATATTTGCAGGACGCGACCGCGAGAAAGGAACTGCTGAATACCTTTTTCCGAGAGATGGCGTCGACATACCTCGATTTTTTCAACAACCGCGCCCAGCAGAGGTCCAAAAGAACCACAGAGGTACGCGATGGACTTCGGCAGGCGACTGAAAAACTTCGTGAACTTGCCAAACAGCGAATGGAATCTCGCATGAACGACATTTCAACAAAAGCCAATGAGGCTGCACGGAGATTTCAAAAATTAACGCTAGAAGCTATTGAATGTGCCGATCGCAAGGCTGCGGCAGTGAGGGCCAGCGACGACAGCGTTGCGCGGAGTCAATATGTGGAGCAACAGAGCCGTTGTGGGATGGAGCTGGGTTGTCTTGAGAAACTTCATAGCGCGGAGCTGGACACGTTGAGAGACCAGCTGGGCCGGCTGCGTGACTCCGAGAGCAAAACTTCAAGAAAAAAGGAAGAAATAAAAAATATATGCACATCCAGGGCCGATTTTGTCGTTGCATCCGTCAGGAAGTTGGAGAGTTCCATACGAGAACAACTTGAAGGTCAAAAATTATGGAACAAAACCCTTCGTTCTCAGGCGGAGGGTGTGATGTCCTTACTAATGGATGATATGCTTGATCTGCGCATGGGTATACAAGAGAAGGAGGCTGTTGTTTTGTCGCTTCTTGACGATACGCAGAGACGACAAAACGAGTTGAGCGGCACGCGGTTACGTTGTGGCGAGCTCCGCGAGCAAATCAGTGAGAAGCTACAAGAAGCTGTTCAGTGCGCGCGGCAGCACCACGTTTTACAGGAATCACGCGTAGCCAGCGTAGAGCTTACACGTACAGCGTGGGAACATGAACAAAGGGAACTGCTTCAGTGGGGTTTCGAGGAGCTTTCAGTTCAAGAATTGATCGGTGACTTTGCCGCTACCGGTATAGGTTCTGATCACGCGGGGGTTGGGCAGACCCAGCTTCCTGTCGCCTCAACTAACGTCTGTGTCCTACGAAACATTGCTAACAAGGGTCACACCCTCGCTACTCGCCTTGCGGCATTGCGCAGCCAACGGGACAATGTCTATAATGCTGTGGAGAAGGAGCGTGTGCGTGTCACAACGGCGCGGCGGGGAGTGGATGGGCGTTGGGTGAAGTTATTTGAGGAGTTGCTATCACTTATGTCAGAGCAGGAGAAGACGATGTCTCAGCAGCTGGATGCGGTGCTGTGCATAGCAAAATTGGAAGGGGCAAAATCAATCTTGCGTCACGATTTCGAGCTCTTGCAGCGGCGTCGTGGCGAGGTGCAGGAGCTAATGAAGCACCTTAAGCGGGAATTGGGGACTGTAGTGGAACGCAGATCGGAATTCGCCTTACTGCAGAAGGATCTCGAACAAAAGCAGGCCATACTTCTGCAGGGGAGCCGCCTCACTGCACAAGCCTTTGACCCGTAGATGTTACACGAAAGTGGGACGTTACGGCTACGGTTAGCACTGCCGTTAGTCCCAGTGGGAAGGACTCACCGTTCCGTACAAGTGAGGAGTTTGGGTTTATTAGGTGCGGTTTTGTGCTTTTTTCTAAAATAAATGGTGTGGACCACTGTACGGTACCACAATGTGGATAACGAAGACCTTTGCATTCAACTGGTGGTTATTTCTTTGTACAAGTATGTACCGGGTTTTGGTTGTGTGGCACCTCGGTAGCGTATGTTGTTAGGTGAATCTCGCGTGGGGTTCAGCCATAACTCATGTTTCGTTTGGTTTGCGCTAGTGTGCTGTGTTGCCTACGGAAAATTCACGATCGAGTTGCGGTGCCGTGGTGCCGCTGCGCTCCGTGTAGCAACCCACATTCCAAAGCGAATGAGAAAAAAGAAGCGCATCCATGTATGGGGGTGACTGATTGAGGAGGGTTCAACCGCAAACAAATCTGTCGAGTGATTTAGTGGTATTGGTGAGGAAGCACAACATGCTGTTACGGACGTGTATGAATTCATACGCTCTTTTTGTGATCAGTGGAAGTGAAATGTATTCTGTGTAATATTTTAAAAATGAAGCACATGGCTGTCTATGCTTGCTTCCGCGTTGCCCTTTAACTCGGTTAACCGTCACTCGTTCCCTTCCATCACCTACCTAATACCCACCCCGCTCTCTACCCACTATTGATACGAAAAGTTTATCGCAGTGACGCCATGGAGCAACCCTCCCAGATGAGCGTCAGCGCTCCGCCTGCGCCTTCCATTAAACGACCTGCAGCACCGAAGCTGACGTATGAGGAGGTGCGGCGAGCGGCACGGTTGTCCGTTCTTGAGGATTTCACCAGTCAACGGGATCATCGCCAACGTGTCGCCAGAGCAAGCGCTTTGGGAACTGATGTACATGTGATTCCTGCTGCTGCGGGGGGCCCGCTTTCGAAAGAGGGGTCCACGCGGCTACTAAAGGAGCACACAAGCGCCTCATGGAGCGTTTACTTGTATCAGTGGAGTATTTTTGGTCTAACCGGTGTTTCCTCCATATCTACTGCAATGGGATTCTACCTCACCATTTACCACAATCGCATGTTCCTTCCGGTGGGACCGATGATGGCTGTTGTGACATGGCGGCTTTGGAGCTCTTTGGAGTCAGCGTGGGAGGAGCAGCGGTTCATTGATAATGCCGCGAGCATACGCGAATCGCGTAAAGGCAATCCAATGAATTTAGTCGTTAAACGTGTAGTTGTAAACGATGAGGAAGCCGAGGAACCTGCGGAGGGCATGGTTTAGGTTCGTCGTGCAGATACGAGGGATCGTTATATTCCCCAAATCAGCAGGATTTTTATTGGCTTTTCAACATTTTGAATCAGGGTCTACGTGCTGTCCGTTGTTATGAAGGTGTATGTGCATGAGGTGCGCCCGCCAGAATTTAGTGTGTACTTCCTGCGTGGTCTCTTTTACTTTGTTTTTACTTGTTTTTTTCCTTTACCTCTTGCGACCTGATCAACAGCGTCAAAATAAATACATTCTGTTCTGGGCTCCGGGGATGGACACCGTACCGTTGGTGCTTCTTTTTGTTGATGGGGTGCCTTTGCTACGGTATCAAGAGCGAAAGAAGGGGATTGGGAGGGCGGGATTCTGCGGGTTATTCCACCTTTGCTACTTTATGTAGTCCCTTTCATCATCACATATTTTTTCCTTTTATGAAATGTGATCTGCTGGCGTTTCCAGCGGTTCTGCTCTTCTCTTTACTTATTGTGGCACGCGTACCTTTTCTCTTCGGCGTACTTCTCATCTGTTGTGGTCTTTTCGCTCCACTTGGCGTTTATGTCCCCACCGTGCAGAACTGCCAGGTTCCCTCTGCTCAAGTAGTGTAGGTGACTGGCGAGGTTGTGTGAGGAAAAGGACCAAGCAAAAGGATGGAGAAAATTGTTCGCACTGTATACAAGCAGTTGTACAAAAAGGCGTCGCAGGTGGAAAAGGATGTAGCGATGCGCACTGCACTCACATGTTCTCCACGTCGTGTATATGATCACCGCTGTGGAAAGTGGGTGCCTATGGATGTAGCGAAACTCTCTGGGTGGCATGAAACTCGTGTGTTTGTCGATGCACTCGTACGGCGGTTGAATGGTGGGAGGGAGTTCTTCATTCCTCTCGCCAATAACGGTGGTGGTGATGCGAACAACACTGGAATGGAAGCAAAGTCACCATCGATGGTGGACATTCTGCGACAAAGCTTTGAGAGCACACCGTTCACCTCAACGCAGATTGGCAATGCCTTTGCTGCGTTGAGGGAGTTGGCCAACGTGACTGATACGGCTGTGAAATACTCCAATTCTGTTGCACCACCCCCAGAGGAAGTGAGGTCCGTTCCCACGCCGAAGCTCACTGTGGTTAGTGCCGTTGAGGGAATGCATCACCTGTCGCTTACTAGAGGACTGTCCGAGGTTTTGGAGGGTGTCCCTTACGAAGATATGGGCGTGAGCCGGACTTCAGAGGAGGACGTACATACAGAGGGAAAGGCAGAAACGAAGGATACTTCCAGTGAGGAAGGTGTGATAAGCGAGGAGGAAAGTGACGATAGGAGCAGCAACAAGAAGGCTACCTTTGACACTCCAAAGAAAGCGCAGTTGCTGTTGGCACACCCACAGCTCTACGACTTTTTTCGTTATACCGTCATGATCGTCGTGCGTGTCACACCGAATGAATCGGCTGCGTTGGTGTTGAATAAGCCACTGGAGAACGATAAGGGTGCTTTGATGCCTGTCAGTATGACCATGAGGCTGAGCAGCGCCCATCCGCTTTTCGCCAAACATCTATGCAATCATACTGTGATGATTGGTGGGCCTGTGAGTCGTGGCTCCTTCGACTCTACTATGTTGTTACTTCACCGAATTCCTGATGTTGACGATGCCATTCCGTTATCCCACTCTTTATGGATCGATGGGAGTTATGACACTCTTCAACAAAAAATTGAGGATGGCACCGCAGACCCAAAAGATATTGTTGTGATCTGTGGTTTTAGTGGTTGGGGAGTTCAACAGTTGGAGGGGGAGCTGCAGTCTGGCACATGGGTGGCTGCAAGCGGGAGCACCGACGATCCGGCATTGGATAATTTTGTATTCACCATTGCACGCCTTGCGGGAACGCATGGTCCTTCACCAGTAGCCTCAGATCCGTCACCCACAGGGGAAGGTAATGAAGCACCGTCTGCTACGTCTATGGAAGAGAGGAATCGCTGGCGTCGTGCGTCACTGTGGGCGTGGGCATACAGTGCGTTGGGTCAGCCATTTGCCTCTATGGCCGGTAACCAAAAGCCTTTCATGCATGCACCACCAGATGCTTAGCGTCCTCGAAGGGAGGAAGTTTAGCGGAAAGCCATATGCGGTGCTAACTAATTACGTGGGGATAAGGGAAGTGAAGAAGGAATGAAGGGGAGGCCCGAGGTATAGTGGGAGCGGGGGAAACCGCTTATGTATGCTCCTCCTAGAAGGAGAGATGAATGAGGTTGCCCACTAACACGAAGAGGGAGAAGTTGGGAAGGTCAGTTATGTGTAACAGCATATATTTAGTTGACGGACGCGAGTTCTGCTCGGAGCATGGGATGGGTGTGGGGGGCCGGATTTTATTGACAAAATCATCACACATGTGCACATTTCCCCCGGTTGATGGGGAGGGGTAAAGAAAGTGAGGATGACTGGTTTATTGATATTGTGGGATACTGGCTACGTAACAGCGTTAACTTTTTCTCTTTTCACACATTCACACTTTGTTGTTCACGGTGAGAGACGGGGTTGGACAACGGCCACGGCAGATGATATGGAGATGTGGGATGGTGTGGTTGTTGGATTTGAAGGTTCTGCAAGCGACAGGGAAGCTGTAAGTGAAGGGCGGGGAGATGTTACCTGCCCCGCTACCTCTACATGCGTGTGCACGTTTCTGTGCTTGATTTTTTTCTACTTTCTGGTTATTTGCATTACACTCTTGCTGATTATCCAACATTCTCTTTTACCTCCTCGTCTTAAACTGTTGTTTTATTAAACAACGTGTACAATGATGGTAGTGCCTGTGTGCGTGTTCGGAACTTCCCCACCCTAATTGTCACTTTGGGTAAGCAGACCAGACAATGGGCGTAGACCTCACCGGAGTGCAGAAGAAGAAGCGGGTGGTACGCCACCACACCTACTCGACGAACCCGTACATAAAGCTCCTCATCAAGCTGTACAAGTTCCTTGGGAAGCGTACCAATTCCCCATTCAATAAACTTATCCACAAGCGTCTGCTGAAGAGCCGTAACAACCGTGCGCCCATTTCACTCAGCCGCATTGCTGTCTGCATGAGGCGCCGCAC
>NW_027124295.1:31603-35775 GCF_001457755.1 Trypanosoma equiperdum | reverse complement strand
ACAATCAGCAAGCCGGTGGTACAGGTAACAAGACTGGCAGGAGGGTATCTTCTTCAGCTCGCGAATCTTCACCATCCTCGCGTCCGACTCATCAGGCCGCTGCCACTCACGACGCAACTAAGAAGAAACTTCATACTGTTACCATGGAGGTTGAGGGGGCTGCGCGCCGGGGTCAGCATGCCGCTGATGCCCACAGCGCCGTCGGGCGACTATCACCCAATGCACCTTCAAACGATACGGGGTCTCCTGTAAGGAAATTTCCTCAACCAAAGGCCTCTCCATTTTCTGCCGCCAAGGATAAACAAGGCAGGTCGCCCATTTCCAAATCCAGTGTTATGGGACCGGGCGTCCCCCCATTGTCCGTTGATGCGCCGTCAAGAAGGATCCAGGGCCTCCCACCTGGAGCAAATCTTGTTACGTACGTTGTTGATCGCTTAGATATGCTTTTGTTCGATGAGGAAGATTTGTGGCGCAAGTCGGGCTGTGCGGTTACCATTCAAAGAGCTTACCGTGCTTTCAAGGCTCGACAGTTGTTCGAGGCAGTAAAGTCCAAAAGCGCCCGCGACCGTGTACTGGATGGGGTAAGAAGGTCAATAGCAGCCCGTAAGATTCAAAGGACTTTTAGGAGGCACCTGAGTATAAGATCGGGTTCTACCGCACGTTACAAGAACCGTGACGTTCTTGCCAATGAAATAAACAGGGCCGCTGTGCGTATCCAGTGCTGTGCGCGGCAGTGGCGGGCCCGACGGCGTCTAGCGCGGAGGCAGTTCTTGAAGAATAACGCATCTTCTGCTGCCTTCCGACTGCAGACGTGGTGGCGCAAGGTTATGGCAACCCGAAGGGTGGAGAAACTGCGAGAAATGCATCAACTTGTTAAAAACGAGGTGGCCCTGAGGGAACGGCAAGAAGTTGCGGCCACGGTCACACAGAGCCAGTGGAGGAGACGAAGGGCAGAGCAGCAGACACGGGAGGCGAGGCTGAGGGCGGCTCGACTCCGGCGAAGGCATCTGGAAGCTCGCTACTTATCCGCCGCGCGGAAAATCCAAAAGGCGTGGCGTTTGTATATTTCTAGAAAGGAGCTCAATAAAATGAGGGAACTGCGGGCCGCGCGTGAAGAGAGACTTCGTGAACACCAGCGGCGGTGCGATGCTGCCAAGAAGCTTCAGGCCTTTGGCAGGCGGATTATTGTGGCGAGAAATGCAGGGCCTCTGCTCGATGTTGCTCGTGAGAACGCAGCAAGGCGCATTCGTGGTCAT
Source organism: Trypanosoma equiperdum (assembly GCF_001457755.1). Lineage (NCBI taxonomy): Eukaryota > Euglenozoa > Kinetoplastea > Trypanosomatida > Trypanosomatidae > Trypanosoma > Trypanosoma equiperdum. The sequence goes on along the minus strand of NW_027124295.1, from coordinate 34,519 downwards.
TGCCTGCAGAGTCGGGCAGCTTCGAAGATTCAGCGTGCGTACCGTCTCTATCGGTCGAAATCTCTCCTGAAGCGTATGAAAAAGGAACGCAGAAGACAACTCTTGGACTCGCGTCTTAGTGCGTTTGCGTTCACTATACAAAGAATTGGCCGCGCTTACTTCGTCCGGCTTTCACTGGGCCGATCACTTTATCAAATGGCAGTGGAGGTCCAGGAGTTTGTGCGGAGGGAGCGCGATCTTGAAGAGGCTAACCGTTCGTCAACGGTCGTTTCTGGACACCATAGAGTTCATGAGCCCTCCAGCGTGAGAGGGGGATTGGAAGGTGTTCCATTTATGCGTCGGTCACTACCCGACGGGTGTACAAATGACAGGCATCACTCCGCGTTATCTCCAACACCACTTGACGTGATGCCAAAGGTAAAAGGGTCTCTGACCTCTCACAGGAGCGTTTGTCAGCTGCTACCGTCACCCGCTGAGGATTCAAGGCTACCAAAACCGTTAGCTAACGGTGCAGGGCGACTGTTGCCACTGGCTGGGGACGAGCAAATCGAGCGGCTGCCAGGGGTCGGGGGATTGGGAAGTGCCAGCGGAGCTGTCCAAGAGGAACCTGCCATCTCGTGCCAGCAAGTGCCAGAAAAACCCACCCCGCGCGCAGAAGGCGTTAAGTTGGAATTGACGATGCCGTGTTCTCCAGGGGATGTAGGTGTTGTACCTGAGTTGCAGCACCTTGCTACGCCTATTATTCCGGAGGAGCGTGTCGGATTGTCATTGATAAAAGAGCATGCTATGTATTCAGAGCCCGGGGAGCGGCCAGCATTGTACTTGGAAGGTGTTGAGCCGTCGGCCACGGAGCTAAACCTAGATATTAATGAACCTGTAGGAGAATTTGCGAGGCCGGATAATGGTGGGCATTCGGCTGAAGAAATCGTTAAGCCTTTGGGGCATGAAGGAATTGATCGCTCTTTTGATGTTGTTGGGGAGTGTGAGGTGGTGGGACACCAAGAGAAGTCTGCCCTGGGTGCCGCACTAGCCGAAGAAAGAGAAAAGTGGCGACAAGTGCGGAAGGATGAAATAAAGTTCTACAATGACTGCTGCAACAGTCGCTTGGAGGCAAACGAATATCGTTTGCGGAAGATTGCAGAGGCTGAAACCGCGGAAGAGGTGCTAACGCTGTTGCCTCGTCCACCACTCATGCGGCAACGACCAGTGGCCCCGAGGCGAACGTACTCGAAATCAGCGGAGTCCTCATCAAATTTGCAATCTCAACACCGGTCACAAGATGAAGAGGCCAATAACTTAAGGGACCAAGCGGCGTTGGCAATCACTCGCTTAGCACGAGGATATCTTGCTCGCCTACACTACCGTGTGTTGCGGGAACTTTTCGCCGACTACGTGAACTGCAGGATCGGGGTAGATCGGTCGGAGTCACCCGATCTGGAGTACAAGGAGCTTCAGAAATGTTCTCGCCTGGTTATGGACGGCACGGACCAGTTTCGGCGGCTGCGCCGCGTAAACGTCGTTTTGTCTTTCTTGCGTGCGAAGGTTAGCATGATGCATGTTAGTTGCCGCATGCCACCTAGAACACCGAGGCAGTTTGCAGAGCGCCCTCAACCAGAATGCGTTTCGAATGTAGGTGATGCCCTTGAAGTTCTCAAAGGTTTCATGCGCATCATACAGTCGAAGAAGGAGGTAGCCTCCCGTCGTGCAGCGGCTACTATCAACCGAAGGAACGAAGAACCACTAGAAGCACTGGAAGTGCTAAATGGCTTGGCCCTTATCTTCCGTGCCAAACAGGAGCGTAGGGCTCGTAAGGATGCAATTGAAGCTCGCATGGCCCAGCAAGAGGGTATGTGCTCTGTGTTGGAAAAGCCATCCTCGACTATTGAATCATTCCTCCTGTGTGCAGTGGCTAGGAGGGAGTTGCAGAGGCGGAGATCGCTTGTGGAAGAGAGACGCAGACTCAGTGCTGCATGCGAAAAGATACTGCCCTTCATGCAGATGCATTTGGCCAGGCGTGAAGTTGAGAGGCGGAAGGCACTCGTGGAGGAGAGACGCAGACATAGTGCTGCATGTGAAAAGATATTGCCGTCGATGCAGATGCACTTAGCCAGGTGTGAGGTTGAGAGGCGGAGATCGCTTGTGGAGGAGAGACGCAGACATAGTGCTGCATGCGAAAAGATACTGCCTTTCATGCGGATGTATTTAGCCAGGCGTGAGGTTGAGAGGAGGAAGGCACTCGTGGAGGAGAAGCGTGTGACGGATAGTGATGCGGAGTGTCTGCTAGATGAAGCTGCAATGAAGGTTCAGCGTGCGTTCCGTTCGTACAAGGCTAGACGGTCGGTGAAGGAGAGGCTCGTCGCCAAGGAGCGTTACTGGGGTTCCATTCAAGCACACGATGAGGAGATTGCGGCCGCCGTGGCAGCCATTGTGAGCGACTCCCCCGAGGGTGCGGATCTGTGGGCTAGCCTCGGGCACTACTATTACCAAGTTACTACACAGAAGGTAGGCTCTGTAGGTGATAGTGCCAGTATCGCGGACCAATATGTTGTGGTTATGCAGCAGCACATGCGTGGGTTGGCCTCGTGGAAACTTGTACAGGCACTCCGCTCGGAACAACGCCCACCCCGTGGAGCGCTATGACGGTGGGACCCTTCCCCCTTAGAGCTCTGTTTTAGTCTGTCTCTGTGTTGTGGACTCAACGACAATTTTTCTTTCCCCTTCTTTCTCCCCCTTTATAAGTATGACACGGGGGCAGTTTGTATACGCCGTGTAATGTCGACAGGAGAAATATGGTGATATGGAGGGGTGTGTAGGATATTTGTATGAACATATATATGTGTATACGTGGTGATCATACGTCATGTACAGGCGGTTCCATTTGCGTTGCGTGGGAAGTATGCACATAACGCAACATTC